>NC_137697.1:1012500-1263752 GCF_964034855.1 Anser brachyrhynchus
CTCTTTCCTTCCCCTAAATATTAACTGGGGGCATGTAGCCAGACAGTGGAATTGCCCCAGAGATTGCTTCAGGTGTTATGATGGGGAAGATGATGTGCGTGGGGCAAGTTAACAGTAAGAATAAGTAAGACTAAAGGGATATGACAAGCCTGGGAAAGGAGTATAAGAAGTCTTGAGAACAGAGGTGTAAATGAGGGCACATTAGACCTTGTAGCTGAACACAAGGTCTACCAAGAAAGAAAATCAGTAAAATGTCAAACTTGTACTTCCAGACTTGCTTAAATAATTGTTTCCAAAACCATTCATAGATATATAGCTTTTCTCTGGAAGCTGAGATAACTCATTGAGACAGATTGGAAGATCAAAAATGCTTGGGTATGCATTATTATACCTTTTTGACATGTTCAGTTGAAACACCTGTTCCACCTCCACCACACAAAGGTAGATATTGCCTTATTTGCTGGTAAAACTTCCTAAAGAAGGAGAAATCATTGTGGTGGACTCTGAGTACACTGTCTGTGTAACTTGCTGTATATAAATATAAAACTATGCAATAATAAGGTCAAACAATCTGAAGAATACTCTTTTATTTTCACCTTTGAAACATTTAATTCTTAGGGAGCAAACTGCCTTCAGAAAACAATTAAAAAGAGTAAGGGGGCAGGAATAAACTTTTCTGTCATCCTTGTGCATATTTTTTTCTCAAAAAAAAATCTCCAAGTTACCACCTTCCATACCCCATACGACAAAGAAACAAGACAACCTGTAAACAAACATTACAATCTGTAAACAAATATTTACCTCAATATACATACTGCAGCTCAGTTGACAGATCATCTAGGGGTGCCTGTCTCTACACAGAAGAATGTGACTCTCAGGGAAAGATTTCATTTCTTCAAATACACATAGATTGTAACTAGAACTGAAGTTGACTCCAGCATTCACTCAGTCACTGCAAGAAGATGAATTTTCTCTGTCTTAGAATAAAATGCTTTCCCTGTCTGTATTATGGTACTTAGGCACATGGTTTAGTAGGTAATATTGGTGGCTGGGGGACAGTTGGACTAGATGATCTTAGAGGTCTTTTCCGACTTTGATCATTCTATGATTTTATTCATACCAATTCTATTTTCTCTTAATAAATATGGGAGAAAATAACTCTTTCCTTTTTCCTACTTCCTTCCAGTCCTTCACTGACCATGAAATCTTTCTAGTGTCATGGAGTAATGTTTGCTAATTTCTCATAACCTCATATAAATATTGTATGAATAATATGGAAGAATTAATGCTGAAAACTGAAATCCTTTCATTTCACCAGTCTATGTCTATCAGAAAGGAATTTATGTCATTATTCACAGAGCTGGTGAACTATTTCAAAAGATAGCTTATAAATAATTATAATGATAAATGAAAATGGCATTTTTTAATACACTGTGCCTTTTCAATATACGAATTGATATTTATTCTTTACTAGTTCATGCTGTTCTAAAAGGCACACTCCAGAAACATAATTGCATTAATAATTTATAATATATTTTATTTTTGAAACTGTTCCTGTACAAGTTATATAAAGAGCAAATGTTGGGAGTTAGAGTACAAGCTTTTAACACCCTTGCAGGGGAAATAAGTATCACAGTGCTTATCTTACAGATCGGGATATTGGGTCATGAAGGGTATAAAGGCTACGTTCTGTGGATTTAAATTGCTCTGCATCACCGTCCCACCAACACCTTCCACAAGCTCTCTGAATTAGATATTTGGAGCTCTAAGATTTCTCTTTCACTAGCTCACAGACTTGACTGGAATTTAGATTTTTTGAATATATCCCAAACTACTTCAGCAAAGTCTTGAGAAGAAGCTGAAATATATATTGGCAAAACTTATGCTTTTATTGAGTTGCAATCCCATGAAAATACATTCTATTTAGAACTCTAAAACAATTCCTGAATGATATAGGTATGGTATAGATTTTGTAGCACAATCCAACCTTTAAAACTTGTCCCAGGTTGTTATTAAGTCCATGGAAATCACTTTTTTTACATGGCTCTCTTTCAGAACTTGTATTGTGCTTACCTTGCATCCCTATTCACAGACAGCAGAATTACACATGGATCCCAGGCATGGATTTTTTGGCCCAGGTTTACAAAAAATAAAATAAATAAATAAAATTAATAAATAAGTAAATAAATAAAAGAGGTAATTAACTTTGTAATATTCCTCCTTTCATCTGGGATTAATCTCACCTAAGCTATATAAAAATTAGTCACTTAATTAAGGTAGTCACCTAAATTTCCCCCTCTAAATAAAGGAACGAACAAGATTTCTTCAGAGAGTGATTCATCTCACATGTCTTAAATATCTGTTTGAGGATGGGATGAATTTCTCTCTGGCGATGCTTTGCTCCCTCTGACTGTGGAGACAGTTTAAATAGTAGCCTATGCATAGAAATGCGTAGTTAAAGTTGGCTAGAATTAGACAAGATAAATGTTAGTCACAGGTAGGATTTTTTGTTTGTTTGTTTTTGTTTTTTTTAAGGATTTTTCTTCATTGTGCTAACTGCCGTATGAGCATAGAGAATGAAATTATCATTTAACCCTTGGTACATAAATACAAAGAGCACTAATTATTCAGGCAGGAAGCAGTGGCAACACAGTGCACATGTGTGTCATTCAAGAGTAGGCCAATTTTGTATTTTGAATTTCAAAGATCCAGGCAAAATGTTGTCATAATATTGTCAACTGATGTTTAAAAGAAAGAGACTTCTTTCTTTTTTGCCTCTTCATGGACAGGAAAGGAATTGTCAGAGGGAAATAATAATAATAATAATAATGCTATGATTTTTTTCTCATCTTTACTTTGTTCTTTAAAATCCACCATTCTCTCAACCTCCTAATGACTTTCTGAAGGCCACACATTTAACATGTTTTTCAATGAAATTGCCCAGGATTATTAATAAAGGAGAAGTCTCTGTTTTGATTACTAAGAGCAGACACACTTTCTGACATTTGTAGTCAGCTATTTGGGTCTGTCATTCAGGTTTATGCATATCCACAGACTGCAGCTTTCCAGAAAAATAGGTTACAGACCATGAGAACAATAGGGGGAAAAAAAGATAACACTTTCATATGAAGCTTTAATTAATGTTAAGCCAATGCTGGCCTATAGGAAATGTCACGTTCCACTGGATAAATCAGGGCTGCTTCCTGGTTTTGCAACACATCATGTTCTATGCTCAGTAAGATGCCAGGTTTCTTATTTTGCCTGTCATTTATGTGCAGTGTTTTTCATGTGGTCTCAGAATAAGGTGCCAAAGTTGTCTGGTTCCCTGACTTTATTCTCCGATTAATAATACATTAGCCTAGCAAAATATTTGCTCCTGCTATTACTCTTGGGGTTATGAAATTAAATATATATAACTGAAAAATACAGTAAATATATAGGAAATAAATCTTTCTGTGATCTTCCCTTCCCTGTTTTCATTAAGGCAGCTTTTCTAGTTATAAGACCAGCTCCTGAATTTCAAAACACATATACAGAAAGACTTCATTAAACCTACTCAGCTCTGATTTGCCAGCTTCTGTGAGCTTAAAAGCCCATCACTGCATAAACCTAAGTCCTATTCACCACTCTGATAACACAGCTTTATATCAGAAGAGCTCCACTGATTTCAGCATTTACTTTGTGGCATGCATCAGAAGCTTCATATTATTTATAATATTTTCATTTTATCTTTAATATGTTAGGTTATAACATTTATATATATATATATATATATATATATAAAACTATACAGAGATTCAATCCCTTTAGTTCCCTGCCCCCCCCCCCCCCCCCCACACACACACATTTTTTTTTCTTTCTTTTCCAGGAGGAAAGAAAGGGAGGCAGGACAAGATAACTTTTACATTGGTTTCAAACCTGATCCCCTTTTATGTCAAGCATTGCATTGCTAGGTTTGCTTACATGCTGTCCTTGCTAATGGGTTTGCTTAGGCAAAAAATAACACTGCTCTTTTTGTTCTTGTGACCCCTGACACACCTTTTTCTTTCTCATCATTTACACTGTTTTTCCCCCAAATATTTTTTTTCCTGTATTTTTTTCTTCTTCCTGCTTTCATACTGCCATGGGATCATCCTCCAGTGATGGAGAAACTGCTGAGGAGCTGGGCAGCATCAGCTGTAGGTGCTGAAGGAGAATTACACAAGCAATGCTGAAAAACTTGTTTTTCTGTCTTTTTCACCTTCACGTACATCCCTACAGAGTGTTACAGGATAAGCTTATTTAACCAGTACCCTCAAACACTCCCTTACCTGCTCTCTACTAGAAACAAATACCTCTCTGTGTGGGACACTAATGCTTTGTAGGTTCCATTTGTTTAGAAAGTTGTGGGAATAACAAATCCTTTCGTTCAGCAACTAGCTACAAAATGCTAGGCTTAATAAGAACAAAAAATGATTTTTGACAGACACCAGTTCTGTTATTATCTAATATTAATGAGTGTGGATGACAAGGAGGGTTGGGCTTGGGAGTACAGATACCTTTGTGATAGTCAGAAGACAATCAGGAAGATAATTAGATTGTAATGACAATATATAATTAATGCAATATAATGGGACAGATCTCAATCTGTTGCATCACTGGTAAATCCAGAGTAACCCTATTAAAGTCAGGGACTGTTGTTTGCATATGTTATACATTGATTTAACTGAGGTTTGATTCTGGCTCATTAAGTGACACATTTTTCACTCATATCATTTGTATGGGCAGACCATGATGATTAGCCCCAGCTTGAATGCCACTATATATTAACTATTTTAAGATATGCAAATTAAACTCTGACCAGATGCCAGAGTTCCCCTAATTAGAAGGGCAAGCCGTCCCCACGCTAAATTCAAGGATCCTTAAAGACAACAGACTCCACTGAATTTTTATCAACAGCTATGGTCAAATCAGTATTTGAAAGCAAGCCCTAATCAAAACAGAGAATAATATTTTATGTAAGTACAAGCAGGTTTGTTTGTTCATTTTATTTTCTATTTGTGTGAGCAGCATAGAAAGCATAATTTAAAAGAGGAAGAGGTTTTAAAGGAAAAGGACAAAACTGTGCTCTGGAGCAATGTATTTGTACTATTTATAATGGACCAGTGTCTCATAATACATGCTAAGAGAAGTTGTGTTGGAGCAAGGCACCTCACTTCAGATAAGTTACTCTTTTCTGATGTCTGTCTTTCATGTGACAACAGAGAGAGCACAGACACCTGGTTTAACTTAAACAACCAGCTTCAAGACGTGTGTTAAGTAAGATGATTTCTAGCTGTCATGTGATATGTGAAGAGTTAATCTTATCATGTGTGGCCAGGTGCATCACTTTGTGAGCATTCATTTCTTTCAAGCAATTCAGAGTGATGGTGTTAGGTGAGACTGTCCTGAATTTAGTCTTTAGGTAGTGTCTGTAAGGGTGAACTCAACAATTTTCTTGCTGGAGCAAACAAACTGAAAGGTCAGCACTTTAACTTCAGAACAGGGAGCATGCATGCAAACTCCTCCTGGCTGGTCTTACTGCCCAAACACATCTTTCAGGTAAAGTTTTTTGTTAGAGTACTAGTTAGATTTTATTGTTATAGAAATAACTTTCAACATTCCCTTAAGTATTGCACAGCATAAAATAACAACATTAGTATTCCACTGGCCAACACACAAGTATTCTGAGCTGGTGTAAACCAAAGAATTCTATGGATGTAAATCAAATGATGGCAATTTCTTGATACACAGGGCGATTCAAAGTCCAATTAAGTTAACAGAGAAACTCCTTTTATTTTTTATTTTTTATTTTTTTGGCTTGAAACAGACACTTGAATAAAATTGCATATCAATAACATCCAGTGGCTTATCTCAATACCAGATTCAAAGAGAATAAAAAATTCTGCCCTGCCTTCCAGAGAGGTTGCAAAGGTGAATTTGTGTATGTGTGCTAAACAAGTGGACAATACAGAAGTGAGAATCATGGAAAAGTCCACAAACAGTTGACAAATTATAGATGTTTTGGATGGTGTGATGTAAATAAGCCCTAGGCCTGCACAATGTACAGGGGAGAATAAAATGTTATTGAAAAGTTAAGGTGTGATGTATGCCATTCCCCATCAAAGGGCAGAAATAATTAATACTTACGGGGAAAAATAACTCAAGACTAGAACATTAAGGTCTATCTGATAATGCAACAACAATAAAAAGAAAAATTAACAGTGAATGGGAGACTTTGAAGCTTGACATCTCAGTGCTTACATTTCCAGTTCAAGGGACATACCTTAAGTCTGGGGTTTTATTTTTAATTGAAAGGTGATGATTCCTCAGAAGCTGAGATTTTGTAATTTTTTCCGTGTTTTGGTTCACTGCTTCCTCTCTACTTTATCTTTAAATAGAAGAGGCTTTGGAAGCTGCGCTAGTCTGAAGGCTTTCCATTCTTCATGGTATACTTCTGTCCTAGACTTTTTATGCCCTTACACAGGTAACTACAATGTTTCCTAACTTCCATTACTTGTACTTTTCCTCTTTTGGTAATTCTGTCTTTCATTCAATCTATGTGGTATTTGGTTGGGTCATAAGCTTGGGTCATACAGATGACAAATATATTTCTTCTGTCCCTTTTTTTCCACTCCCTACTTCTGATTTCAGACTTTTTTCTGTTTCTATATTTTTTTCACTCTTTTTTACTTTACTTTTTTTCTCCATTTTTTTTTTTAATTTTATATTCTCTCAATTTTTCCTACTCTTCCAGTTTTAGTTACAAATCAAAATTCTTTCCTTTGAACCCTTGTCTATTCCTTGAATAATATATTTTTTTGCCTTTCAGTAAGGTAGGTGACTTCTTGTTCCTGTTTTCCTAGCTCACCTTCTGTATTTCTAATTGTTATTGCTTCCAGCATCTTGACAGCTGTTTGACAATGGTGTCTACTGTTAGTTACACCTTAAGCATTATGATAAACTATAAAGAAAGCTTGGTTTCTCTAGAGAAAATTCACTCCTGCATCTCAAGTTAATCTACAGGTCTAACATGACATACAGAAAACAAAAATGAAGCTTTCTCATTATTATTTAACCTTGGCAAACATCTTCACTGTTTTGTCTATGAAGTCACACACAGAGCATTTTCTTTTCATTTAGAAACACAACATCAGTTCCAATATCATTATGTGCAATTTTATTTCCCTTGAGAAAAGCACTTAAATTCAAATGTTTATACTAAAAAGCTGAATTTGTTATCAATAATGTAAAGGTGGACCACTCCACTGGCCTCAAACACTGCAGCTTAACATCTGAATGAGAGGATGCTTGAAGAGTAAGGTGGGGCCTCTGAGGTCTGATAGAGCTTGTTGGTCTTCATTTTTCAACCAGGGTGTTTAACAGCCTAAATATTAATTTAAGAAATTTTGATGACACCATTTTACCTTGGCCTAATGGCTTTCAACTGACCTGTAAGGCAGCTGTAAGGTCAGAACTCCAAAAGTTTGAATCTTGAGTGGGTTGACAATTGAAATAATCTTATCCCATTTCCCTTTTGCCATGAACCTAAGTTTGCTTGTAGTATAGCTTAAACACACACACACACACACACCCCAAACCTAAATACATAAAAATCATCCAGCCTGAAACTCTGAAACTGAAGACATCAAGAGTTGATGAACTTAATACTTTCCCTAACAGGTGGTCCCAAACAAACAAACAAACAAACAAAAAAAAAAAAAGCAAGACTAGATTGTATGTTTTATCTTCATTGGCTAGGCTGTGAGAAGGCTTTGAAACAACAACAACAAAAATCTTTTATTATTCTTTTCTGCTGTTTTGGAAGAATTTGGAGTTCCATCTTCAAGCCAAGCATTGCACCTTTTTACTCTCTCTCCCACATTGCTCACCTCCACATCTCTGACTTGAATTGCATCCAAATAGGCTGATAAATTTACAACTGTTATTACAAGTCATGTAATATAGGTTAAAACTGTGTTTACAGCCTAATAATTTAGCTGGGTCTTTAAATGAGCAGTGAAGTATTTTGTAATACAGATTGTCTCCTATTTTATTTGCCAATAAAAGCACTGAAGGGAAGCTGCAAAAACTTTCACTACAGCCTTGCTGCTCTGCTGCATTGAGTCTGAAGAGCCAGAACCACTCTCTGGTTACCACCCCAAAGGAATTGTACTTGCCAGAAGTGGCAGAAGAAGTGCACAGCCGGTATAAATGGATCAGGAAAAAGGCAACTGAGATATATTTCAGGGTTTAACCAATCTGGGGTTTGTCATAGCCTAAAACAGGTGAAAAATCTTTCTCTTCTTTTCCAATCCTGAGGATAACCAGAACTAAAGGTATCCTTGGTCATGTTACTACCCTAGTTGAGATAAACTGGATGACCCTTGAAGTCCCCAGGCTGTTGAACTAGACAAAGGCGTAAATCACAGAAATCATATTTGGCCATATTCCTCCCTGCCTTTGTGCCACTCTAAATGCAAGAGGAGAGAAAAAATAAATAAAAAAAAAAAATTGTTAAGATATTTTAAAGCTTAAACGTGGAGAACTGAACACAGTTTGTAGGCACTGTAATACACAGAGATAGGACATTTTTTTTTTTTGCTCTTTTTTTTTTTCTTTTTCCTTTTTGTCTTGATGCAATCCTAATTCATATTTGATTTGTTGCCTTTGATTTCTTGTGAATTTGCTCTGACTTACAAGAGATCACTTGAGATAAGGTCTTTATAGTGACATTGTCAACAGTGCTCAGGAATTCCAGTGGTGGGCCAGGACCCTATTATAAGAATTGCTGTACAAACATAACAACAAAAAGTTTTATGTCATCTTATATTCAAATCACACAAGCTAATTGATTGGTGGGTTGTATCTGAGCCAAAAACTAGTGGGTTGTTTTTTTGTTTTGTTTTGTTTTTGTTTTTCAGCTTATGTTCACAAGTACATGAATAGGATCAGATTTTCTGTTTCAATGTAAAACAATGCAAATCCTGAAAACATTAGTTCTCTTTTGTCTATTTATTTCATTTATTTTTCTTGGTTATACTTTATATAAAATCTAAACCTGGAATATTATAAATTGAAAGATTATCACTACTATTCTTTGGATCCCAGCAGTATTTTTAAAGAACTAATGAAATAATAATTGCAAATTTTTATGGGATAGGATGTGTCTTTGTTGTGGTTTAACCCGGCTGGCAGCTAAACACCACACAGCCGTTCGCTCACCCTCCCCCCTCCCTCTCTGGGATGGGGGGAGAGAAACGGGAAAGTGAAGCCTGTGAGTTGAGATAAAGACAGTTTATTAAGACAGGAAAATAATAATAACAATAATAATAATAATAGTGATAATGGTAATAGTATTAACAATAATAATGTGTAAGAAAACAAGTGATGCACAATGCAATTGCTCACCACCCGCTGACCGATGCCCAGCCTATTCCCGAGCAGCCGGCCCCCCCACCCCGGCCAGCCACCCCTATATATTGTTTAGCATGACGTCAGATGGTATGGAATACCCCTTTGGCCAGTTTGGGTCAGCTGTCCTGGGTCTGTCCCCTCCCAGCTCCTGCTGCACCCCCAGCCTGCTCGCTGGCAGGACAGAGCGAGAAGCCGAAAAGTCCTTGGCCTGGTGTAAACACTGCTCTGCAACAATTAAAACATCAGCATGTTATCAGCGCTCTTCTCATCCTAATCCAAAACATAGCACCCTACCAGCTACTATGAGGGAACATTAACTCTGTCCTAACTGGAACCAGGACAGATATCCACCCCTTATTCCATACCATTTATGTCATGCTCAGGTTACACTCTGTCCAATACATTCTAATTAATCACCATTTTCATCTATGATATATAGCAATCATGGTAGTGATGACATACATTATTATATAATAATTAACATACTACAATTCAACTCATGGGCTATTCTCACCCAGTATCAAATCCCCTTGAGGTACACACCGGACCTCCCCATTCTTTTGCATTACCCACCAAGTGCATCCAGGTCCCTGAGCAAAAGCAATTCCACGAATGGGTTTGCCTTTTCCTGAGGCAGGAGTAGCCCAGACTGTTTTACCCAGCATGTTTCTTACGTGCACTACAGGAACTTTATCCCCTTCTACAGTGCGTAACAGGTTTGATTGGGCAGGTCCAGCTCGGTTGGCAGATCCCCTGGTATTGACTAACCAGGTGGCCTTTGCCAAATGTGTATCCCAATTTTTGAATGTCCCAGCACCCATTGCTTTCAGTGTAGTCTTCAACAGTCCATTGTATCGTTCAACTTTTCCAGAGGCTGGTGCATGATAGGGGATGTGATACACCCACTCAATACCATGTTCTTTGGCCCAAGTGTCTATAAGGTTGTTTCGGAAATGAGTCCCGTTGTCTGACTCAATTCTCTCTGGGGTGCCATGTCGCCATAAGACTTGCTTTTCAAGGCCCAGGATAGTGTTCCGGGCGGTGGCATGGGGCACAGGATATGTTTCCAGCCATCCGGTGGTTGCTTCCACCATTGTAAGTACGTGGCGCTTGCCGTTGCGGGTTTGAGGGAGTGTGATGTAATCAATCTGCCAGGCCTCTCCATATTTATATTTCAGCCATCGTCCTCCATACCAAAGAGGTTTTGACCGTTTGGCTTGCTTGATTGCAGCACATGTTTCACAGTCATGAATAACCTGTGCTATAGTGTCCATGGTCAGGTCCACCCCTCGATCACGAGCCCATCTGTAGGTTGCATCTCTACCTTGATGGCCTGAGGTGTCATGGGCCCATCGGGCTATAAATAATTCACCTTTATGTTGCCAGTCCAGGTCCACCTGAGCCACTTCAATCTTAGCAGCCTGATCCACCTGCTGGTTGTTTTGGTGTTCTTCAGTAGCCCGATTCTTGGGTACATGAGCATCTACATGGCGTACCTTTACAACCAGGTTCTCTACCCGGGCAGCGATATCTTGCCACAATGCCGCAGCCCAGATGGGCTTGCCCCTGCGCTGCCAGTTGTTCTGCTTCCATTGCTGTAACCACCCCCACAGGGCATTTGCTACCATCCATGAATCAGTATAGAGATAGAGAACTGGCCACTTTTCTCGTTCAGCAATATCTAAAGCCAGCTGAATGGCTTTTACTTCTGCAAACTGACTCGATTCACCTTCTCCCTCAGCAGCTTCTGCAACTCGTCGTGTAGGACTCCATACAGCAGCTTTCCATCTCCGATGCTTTCCCACAATACGACAGGACCCGTCAGTGAACAAGGCATATTTCTTCTCATTTTCCGGTAGCTTGTTGTACAGGGGGGCTTCTTCAGCACGAACCACCTCCTCCTCTGGTGATATCCCAAAGTATTTGCCTTCTGGCCAGTCCATAATCACCTCCAAGATTCCTGGGCGACTGGGGTTTCCTATTCGAGCCCGCTGAGTAATCAGTGCAACCCACTTGCTCCATGTAGCATCAGTTGCATGATGCGTAGAGGGGACCCTTCCTTTGAACATCCAGCCTAGTACCGGCAGTCGGGGTGCCAGGAGGAGCTGCGCTTCAGTACCGACCACTTCCGAAGCAGATCGAACTCCTTCATATGCTGCCAATATCTCCTTTTCAGTTGGAGTATAGCGGGCTTCAGATCCTCTGTATCCCCGACTCCAAAACCCCAGGGGTCGACCTCGAGTTTCCCCAGGTTCTTTCTGCCAGAGGCTCCAGGTGGGACCATTCTCTCCGGCTGCGGTGTAGAGCACATTCTTTACATCTGGTCCTGTTCGGACTGGCCCGAGGGCTACTGCATGAACTATTTCCTGCTTAATTTGTTCAAAGGCTTGTCGTTGCTCAGGGCCCCATTCAAAAGCATTCTTCTTACGGGTTACTTGGTAGAGCGGGTTTACAATCAGACTGTAATTTGGAATATGCATTCTCCAAAACCCCACGACACCTAGGAAAGTTTGTGTTTCTTTTTTGCTAGTTGGTGGAGACATAGCTGTTATTTTGTTGATCACATCCATTGGGATTTGACGGCGTCCATCTTGCCATTTTATTCCTAAAAACTGGATCTCTCGTGCAGGTCCTTTAACTTTATTCTGTTTTATGGCAAACCCGGCCTTCAGAAGGATTTGGACTATTTTCTTCCCTTTCTCGAAAACTTCTTCTGCAGTGTCACCCCACACAATGATGTCATCGATGTACTGCAGGTGTTCAGGAGCTTCCCCCTGCTCCAGCGCAGACTGGATCAGTCCATGGCAAATGGTAGGGCTGTGTTTCCACCCCTGGGGCAGCCGATTCCAAGTATATTGGACTCCCCTCCAAGTGAAAGCAAACTGTGGCCTGCACTGTGCTGCTAGAGGGATGGAGAAAAATGCATTAGCGATATCAATTGTGGCATACCACTTGGCTGCCTTTGATTCCAGTTCATACTGGAGTTCTAGCATGTCCGGCACTGCAGCACTCAGTGGTGGCGTGACTTCGTTCAGGCCACGATAGTCCACTGTTAGTCTCCACTCACCATTAGACTTTCGCACTGGCCATATGGGACTATTAAAAGGTGAATGAGTCTTGCTGATCACTCCTTGGCTCTCCAGTTGACGAATTAGCTTATGGATGGGACTCAGGGAGTCTCGGTTGGTGCGATATTGCCGCCGGTGCACAGTTGTGGTAGCGATTGGCACTTGCTGTTCTTCAACCCTCAGCAACCCCACAACAGAAGGGTCCTCTGAGAGACCAGGCAAGGTAGACAACTGTTTAATGTCCTCTGTCTCCAAAGCAGCTATGCCAAAAGCCCAGCGGAACCCTTTTGGGTCCTTGAAATATCCTCTTCTAAGATAGTCTATGCCAAGGATGCACGGAGCATCTGGGCCAGTCACAATACGGTGCTTTTGCCACTCATTACCGGTTAGACTCACTTCAGCCTCCAATACAGTTAACTGCTGGGATCCCCCCGTCACACCATAAATACAGATGGGCTCTGGCCCTTTATAGCTTGATGGCATTAGAGTACATTGTGCACCGGTGTCTACCAAAGCCTTATACTTCTGTGCGTCTGACGTGCCAGGCCATCGAATCCACACAGTCCAATAAACTCGATTGTCCCTTTCCTCCCCCTGGCTGGAGGCAGGGCCCCTCTAGTCCTGGTCAGAATCTTCATTTCTGTGTTTAAAGGACTGCCTGCTGGAAGTTGGAGCAGCAAACCTTTCAGAGAACTCCTTTTTCCCAATTGTTTTCCTTTGCAATTCACGTACCCGTGCCTCTAGGGTCGCAGTAGATTTTCCATCCCATTTTCTCATGTCCTCTCCATGGTCACGTAGGTAAAACCACAGGGTGGCGCGGTGTGTGTGCCCACCATATTGTCTTCCTTGCATAGATGAACGTTTACCCCTAATAGCTGAGACACTGGTTTGTACAGGTGGGGAGGAAAATAAACTCTCTTTAAGTTGGTGGATCTCTTCAGAAAGTTTCTCCAAGGTATTCTCTTTTAGCTGGTGGACACTGGTTCGTTCAGGTGAAGGGGAAGATAATCTTTCTTCAAGTTGGTGGATCTTTTCAGAAAGTTTCTCCAAAGCATTCTCTTTTAGCTGGTGGACACTGGTTCGTTCAGGTGAAGGGGAAGATAATCTTTCTTCAAGTTGGTGGATCTTTTCAGAAAGTTTCTCCAAAGCATTCTCTTTTAGCTGGTGGACACTGGTTCGTTCAGGTGGAGGGGAAGATAAATTCTCTTTAAGTTGGTGGACCTCTTCAGAGAGTTTCTCCACAGCTGAGACACAGGCCTTTAGGGAAGAGGAGAGATTTCCTTCGTACTGCCGGAGTATTTTAGTCACTTCATTCACTGTGGGATTCTCCTCCGTTTTCCAGGCTAGTATTGCCAATGAGTTGGCATATGATGATGGGGCACTCCGTACAAACTTCCGCCACATGGGTGGTGTACACTGGACTGCATCTGGATCTGCGGATGTTTGTGCGTCATCTAGGTCCTTATAAATTACTTCCCGTACGGCCAATTCCCTCAGGTACTGAATTCCCTTCTCCATGGTGGTCCATTTGCTTGGTAAACATACAAGTTCTTCCTTGAAGAGATACCTTTCCTTCACAGCTGACAGGAGACGCCTCCAGAGGCTGCGAGATTGTGCTCCATCTCCAATTGCTTTGTCAATGCATGCGTCCCTAGCAAGGGATCCCAGCCGCCTGGCTTCCTTGCCCTCCAATTCCACATAATTGGCTCCCGTGTCCCAGCACCGGAGCAGCCAGGTGACAAGCTGCTCGCCTATACAGCGACCAAAATCTTTTCGCACATCTCGTAGCTCACGCTGGTATAGAGTCCGGGTAATTACTGTTGATTTTTCGACATCCTCATCCTCATCTTCAGTCTTCTGCACCTTTGATGGCCGGTGTAGAGTCCGGGTAGTTACTGTTGATTTTCCGACATCCTCATCCTCATCTTCAGTCTCCTGCACCTTTGATGGCTGGTATGGAGTCCGGGTAGTTACTGTTGATTTTTCGCCATCCTCATCCTCATCTTCAGTCTCCTGCACCTTTGATGGCCCAACCTCGTCTTCACTTCGCCCAGACTTAGCAGAAGACTGTCTGCGTTTTAAACGACCTGAGCCTCTATACCATTTTTTCACCTTGTCTACAGGGGCAACTTGCACTGCTACAGCTCGTTTCTCTGACCCAGCCACAGGGTCTGCCACAGGGGTTGGAATACCCTCTGCGGGGTCAACTTGCACTGCTACAGCTCGTTTCTCTGACCCAGACACAGGGTCTGCCACAGGGCTTGGAATACACTCTGCGGGGTCAACTTGCACTGCTACAGCTCGTTTCTCTGACCCAGACACAGGGTCTGCCACAGGGCTTGGAATACACTCTGCGGGGTCAACTTGCACTGCTACAGCTCGTTTCTCTGACCCAGACACAGGGTCTGCCACAGGGCTTGGAATACACTCTGCGGGGTCAACTTGCACTGCTACAGCTCGTTTCTCTGACCCAGACACAGGGTCTGCCACAGGGCTTGGGATACCCTCTGCGGGGTCAACTTGCACTGCTACAGCTCGTTTCTCTGACCCAGCCACAGGAGTGGGAGCAGCTGCACGAGCTGGGGCAGCTGCAGGAGCTGGGGCAGCTGCAGGAGCTGGAGCGGCTGCAGGGGCTGGAGCGGCTGCAGGAGCTGGAGCGGCTGCAGGAGCTGGAGCTGGAGCGGCTGCAGGAGCTGGAGCGGCTGCAGGAGCCGGAACGGCTGCAGGAGCTGGAGCTGGAGCGGCTGCAGGAGCTGGAGCGGCTGCAGGAGCTGGAGCGGCTGCAGGAGCTGGAGCTGGAGTAGCTGCAGGAGCTGGAGCTGGAGCGGCTGCAGGAGCTGGAACTGGAACGGCTGCAGGAGCTGGAGCTGGAGTAGCTGCAGGAGCTGGAACTGGAGCGGCTGCAGGAGCTGGAGCGGCTGCAGGAGCTGGAGCTGGAGTAGCTGCAGGAGCTGGAACTGGAGCGGCTGCAGGAGCTGGAGCTGGAGCTGGAGCGGCTGCAGGAGCTGGAGCTGGAGTAGCTGCAGGAGCTGGAACTGGAGCGGCTGCAGGAGCTGGAGCTGGAGTAGCTGCAGGAGCTGGAGCGGCTGCAGGAGCTGCAGCTGGAGTAGCTGCAGGAGCTGGAACTGGAGCGGCTGCAGGAGCTGGAGCTGGAGTAGCTGCAGGAGCTGGAGCTAGGTTGCTAATAACATCAATTGCAGCTCGATAGGCACAAGCCAGACCCCAGCACGCTACAGTGATTTGTGTCACTTTGGAACTGTCAGAGTCATGACACCTTTTTTTCAAGCATTCTGCCAGCTTTTTAGGATTTTGCAGTTGTTCAGGGGTGAAGGTCCAAAACACTGGAGGTGACCACTGCTCTAGAAACCTGCCCATATCCTCCCACACTCCCTGCCACTCGCAACTATCCCGCCTCAAGACAGATCTCCGGATGAGATTCCTAAGTAGTTGTTTAACCCTCCACAAAATCTGAAGCGCATTCAGGAGACATAACAACAAGAGCAGGCTGGTCTGAGTATCCCAAGGATATTCAACATCTCGGAGAACCACCGTAACTAACTCGGGGGATAAGAGGGTGGTGGTGAAGGAGAAAGGGAGAGTGAACAGGTAGGGAAACATGTCTTCCCCTGTCCCCTTCACAGATTGGCTCCCTAACGAAAACAGGCAATAGGTGTAATTGCTAATAGTTTCCGAGATATGGGTTCCAAAGTATAGAGTCGATGTCAGTGCTGAGTACAAATACCAGGTTAAAGTCGTGACCAGATATTTCATCATTTCATAAGCCATTGCTACACCGCACAGTACCATAACAATCTTAAACCAGGGCCCGGAAAGGATAAACAGTGCAACAGGGAGCACATACAGAAAGTAACGCACCATAAAACTCAATTTGGAATACAGGTACAGCAGACTGGAGATTAAGGCAATCAACATCGTGACTAGCAACTATTAAGCAGGTCCAATACTTATACCAATTTTAGTTTAACACACTCTGGTCAGATTTGTCGATATCTCAACCCTTCGAGCCCCACGTTGGGCGCCAAAAAGACTGTTGTGGTTTAACCCGGCTGGCAGCTAAACACCACACAGCCGTTCGCTCACCCTCCCCCCTCCCTCTCTGGGATGGGGGAGAGAAACGGGAAAGTGAAGCCTGTGAGTTGAGATAAAGACAGTTTATTAAGACAGGAAAATAATAATAACAATAATAATAATAATAGTGATAATGGTAATAGTATTAACAATAATAATGTGTAAGAAAACAAGTGATGCACAATGCAATTGCTCACCACCCGCTGACCGATGCCCAGCCTATTCCCGAGCAGCCGGCCCCCCCACCCCGGCCAGCCACCCCTATATATTGTTTAGCATGACGTCAGATGGTATGGAATACCCCTTTGGCCAGTTTGGGTCAGCTGTCCTGGGTCTGTCCCCTCCCAGCTCCTGCTGCACCCCCAGCCTGCTCGCTGGCAGGACAGAGCGAGAAGCCGAAAAGTCCTTGGCCTGGTGTAAACACTGCTCTGCAACAATTAAAACATCAGCATGTTATCAGCGCTCTTCTCATCCTAATCCAAAACATGGCACCCTACCAGCTACTATGAGCTACTTAACTCTGTCCTAACTGGAACCAGGACAGTCTTCTTTGTAAATTTTGCAACCATGGTATCATTTGGTGATGTTACAGTTTGCAAATAATTTTATGTTGGATTTTTTGTTTCGTGAAAGAAGCAAACTCAAGCAAGACATTTCATTATTACTTGAATAATGCACAATCAGCAAAGCTTTCATGTACCTTGATTGTTGATAGTCACTGATGAAATAGGAAGAGACAAAGTTTGTCAGGTGGAGACCCACACAGACACAAGTCGCTGCAGCTAAGCAGCATGTCCATGTAAATTTAAGTCTCAGACAGAAAAGGTAGAGTGGGAAGGAGGGGTATCAACACCTATTAAATTTGGACAGGGACAGAAAGAGTGGCCTTTGCTGACTGACAGACAAGGTTATGTGGCTGAACAATAATTTGAAGTCTTGAATTATTCATGCCCAATTCAAGGTAAAAGTGTTTAACCTGGTGATATCATCTCATCTTGTTGCAATATTTCTCTAGAGCAAACAGTGCTATTCTTATTCCTGATTTCTTTATTTTACTAGCTTTAATGTCTTATATATGAAAACGGAGAAAAGAATGGGAAATAGCTGCTATTTTGAGGGAAAAAAATTTTTTTGAGGAAAAAAATTTTTTGAGGTTTTTAGAGGAAAAAACAAACAAACAAACAAACAAAACAGATTGCACAAAGTTATCAATGCAGTCTGACAGCAGAACTCCAGGCTTTTCTTCAACCATACCCTACTCACCACTGCTGTCCTTCTCGTAACCCTTAAAGCAAGAGGAGAGAAATGAATATACCAGTGCAATTCTGGTCTTTATTTGAAAATAAAACTAAAAAACTTACTACAGTTATCTTTGTGTGCTAACAAGAAATAATGCACTATCACATTACCATTATGTGTTCCACCATCCACTACAACTTCCTAATTTGGCCTTGCATGGTATTTATTGATTGTGATGGAGAGTTTATGGACTACACAAAATTGTCACATAACTAATTCCTACGGAAAGGATTGACGAAACAATGTAGCCTACACATAAATGCCTATACAGATAACAATACTCTTTGGAGAGTAGAACCCTGGTATAGATTCACTTTTTTCTGTTAGCAGCAAACAATTTATTGATGAATCAATTTAGCCAGGGACAATATTCATTCACTTCTAATTCCAGTTAAACAGACCTGAAACTATGTATTTAACAGTAGGCATTCTCATGGAATGGGAGTCTTAAGCAAAAACTGAAGATTTTTTCTCAGCCTCTTTCCTCCTACCCTGAAGTGCATTTAAGCTACATTTTGTGCTACAGAATCCCTTACCAAATCTATTCATCCCACAGGCCACAATATTCTGCATTATTAATGTCACAGGAAGTGTTGATATGTCTGAAGCAGCGATCAGTTGTAGGTTGTATCAGTTTCCATAATTTGGATTCTTTATTCAAAACTTCTGATCCCACTGGGACTCTAGGGGAACTTATGATGCCTCAAGGAGTTGAGCTAAGGATATGGTTTGTGATCCTGGGTTAGTGGTGATTTACAGCAGTCATCAACCCTCAATTCCTTTCCTCTGTTTTATTAAGATACATCTTTCATACACCCACCTTTAAGACTCCATTTTAATTCAGTCATACAGGTCACTGGCTTCTTGATTTTGCTTTTACAGGCTTGTAGCTTCTAGACTTCTTACCAAGTCACCTGCAACTTTTTGTAGTTTATCCAGAGGTGTTCTTCCATCTCCCTGCACATAAGATCTAACTAAGGTAGATCTTTTCAGGAAGGCTGTGGTTACTTTTCTTAAGTATTTTACCTACTCAGTGACGCATCCTGTGGGGATTTCTGAGTAGTTACTGGTACTTATTAATCAATGTTTCTTAGTGTTTACTCCCTTCTTCAAAGCAGTAGCTACCAGCCTACCATATGACTGTCTGCCGGGGCATGCAGGAGTCCTGAGCTCAGCAGAAGCTCAGGAAGAACTACCTGTTTCACTGTGCTTTCCTATCCTTCTTGTGACACTGCCAGTCTGTGCTTTCAGAGCTAGATCTGCAGTATGAAAAAAAAAAAAAAAAAAAAAAAAGATTAACGTGTCGGTTTAACCAGAAATACTTCTGGTTTTGTATGTCATGGGCTTAATTTTCTTGCAGCTTGGAGACATTCAAGCGATTTGGAATAGCACATTTTGGTCAGATGAACACCTGTTCAGTGTTATTTGCTAGTTTTGTTTATGCAGAAAACACAGAGCCACTTTAGGAAAATAATTCCTATTCTTTCCAGCAAAATAATTCCTATTCAACAGCAAAAGCAACTAGAAAATCAAATATCAGCTTGACACTTAAGATCCTTTTTGGGTGCACAGTGTAAATCACATGTAATGTAAATGTTCATGGCTGGCTGATTTTTTTATCAAGCAAATTGAGGGGTGCATTCTTCAAATTGGGCAGAAATTGGAACCCTGTGTGAGAAATCTGAGTCACAAACATGCTTTGGACATTATCACCCAAGAAGATAAACTCTATTCAGTATAAAACTAATATCGCTCTGGGAACAGAGCATGCAGAAGAAACCCAATCTGAATGCAAAATGTCAAAATAGAGAAACTGCTGTATGCAATAGACCGCCCTGAGAAGGAACAGAGCTATTCTAGCCTTCACATGGGACTAAGCTTAGAAACAACAGGCCTATTTTCTGCTCTCTTCATCCAAAGATGGTTTCACAGTTTTTACTCTTTCATCATCTCCTTGGGGCATTTTAGCTACTTCTGTGTCATGTAATCCATCACTCACTAAATAATTAATTTACTCAAGTAAGCAAGATCTTTTGGGGTTTAGGGTTTCTGAGTGAGGAGAGATGACAGCTGATGTGCTATTTAAGAAAGAAACACAGAGGGAGAAAAAAACAACATTTCAGCACTATGCTATTTTCTTGGATTTTTTTTTTCTTTTAATTGATATTCACTTTGTAGTCATTAAACTTCTTTCTTGGTTAACTTTTTCCACAAGGCAGATAACATTTCATTCTTTTGGTTTTATTTTAATAAGTAGGGCTGGGAAACTAGTCTATTCTTTGCTGTGGAATAGCTGCCCTATGTGAAGACTTGCAGATCTGTGATTTATAGGTGAGTATTGAGAGCTCTGTTTTCACTTATAATGTCTTGACTTTTACAAGCGAGTCACATACAATTTCTGACATTTAACCTGAAGCAGAATAAATACAATTGGATATTTTTAAGCAATTCTAAGAGAGTTCAGCTCCCCCTGGAACTTTTTTCAGCCCTTTTGAAAACTGTAATTGTCTTGCATAGTAAAGCCAAAGTTCAGGGTGAAGCACTGCTTGTGTAGGTTACATTTCTGCAGTGTGAGGCATCTGAGCTGGCATAGGACTCTGGGGGCAATAATCAAGGTCTTGTGGACCCAGGTACTTTTCTCCTTTACTCTGTTGGTGAGATGTGCTTTCTCCTTGATTCCAAGGGGGAAGTGCATGAGGCGGAGCAGAGGGATCCTGAACATCACAGACAGGTTGTGCAGCTGGTGTTGGAAACAGGGCTGTGGTTTTCATGACCACGGGACCCTCTGTGAAGATTGAGGACTTTTATAAAGAGACAAATAAGTGAAGTGAAGACATCTTTGCATACAGGCTGGATAAGCTGGTTAGGAGAACTTTAAAAAACAACAGGGATGAGAGATGATGAACCTAGGGGTTCAAGTGACGAAGTGGCGGACCAGCCTGGCAAGAAAAGGTTGCAGGATGATGTAGACAAGAGACCTCCTAATGAAAAAAAACAGGATTTAAGAGGATGTACCTCAAGCATATGCCAGTAAGGCAGTGCCTGCAGGACAGCAGTACGGCAGAAGATCCTCTCACTTTGCATACTTTTGTTTTGTTTTGTTTTTTGTTTTGTTTCAGACTTTGCATGCTGATCTGGGAGATCGGCACGACAGGGTGCATCTCTGAAGTGCCTGTACACTACTGCATGCTGCATGGGGAACAAGTAGGAGGAAGTAAGAAGTTTGCGTGCAATTGTAGGACTACTATCTCACTGGGGTCACGAGTTATGGTGGGTAGTTCACGTGCCTGGAGTTCTACCATGAATGGGTACAGGCCATGAAGGACCTGCAAAGACTGCAAGAAGGGGGCGCTACCTGTGATGGGAGAGAACAGTAGAAACCTGTGGAGTGCTGCCTAAGAACAGATGATGAGCCAATTGCGAGTTTATGGGTCAGGAGTAGAGAGCAGTTCAACATGGGTAGCTTAATGGGTGTCTGCCACAGGCTGCCTGATTGGAATTCCATATGAAGTCCCTCTGAATTGTCTTTAAAAGGTCATTGTGATCAGGTGAGGATCTTGGTGACTAGAAGTAAGTGAATGTCAATCCTGTCCTCTAGAAGTACAATCCCAGGAATAAGGGGCAGGTCAACCTCAACTCAGTCCCTAGGATGATGATAGAGTACTATAAGTACTAAAGTCCACCACTAGCCTATGCTATTAAGTTCTAAATCTACACATTTCTTGAAGACTTCTAGAAATGGTGACTCAGACCTTTATTCAGTCTTTACCTTCCTCCTTGTCTCTGCAGTATCTCTCTAAAGATTCCTTCCTCTTTCCTTGGGATGCTTTACAAGATTGTTCACTTTATTGCTTTGTGGAGTGAGTTAAATAGTACTTTCTTCCAGTTTAGTTAAGATGGATTTGATATTGCTTTGGTTTTGGTATGAAACCAGGTTTTATAATTGTTAATGTACATCAAGAAGTGAAATGACCCTGCATAAGAAATAAGATGTTGATCTTGAAAGTGCTTGTCGATAAGGTTGTGCTCATGAAAAGCTATGCATACAGAGTCAGATGTTATCAGGTAAATCGAATAAAAATCATTCAACTCCTGGGAAGAGCTGAGGGTGTCATGGGTTGGGTGTAGCAACATGGAATTTTTTGGTCACAAGTTTGAATGGGAAACTATGGTAATAAGAGCTGAATAATTTTTTTTCTAGCTGGTGTTTTCCTGCTGATCAAAATAGAAATGAACTGGTTAAATTAGCTCAACATTCACTTGCTTAACACCCATGTGGAAATAATTTCAGAAGGAAAAAAAAAAAAAGTAGAATAGATATTTGCTCACTGGGACAGATGTGATGTCTGCAGGACAGGTCTCATCCTAATAAAGTCTTTGGTATCTCTGCTGAAGCACAGTATTATTTGACATGTGTAAATTAATCAGGTTCTTCCCCAAAAGAAAATCTCCCAAGTACTGGTGCTTTTGTGAAAAGCTTAGGGCAGCACAAGGGCAATATAAATGTTTTCATTTCTGCTGTCTCTGCTGCATCTGTTCAGTGGATCAGTAAGGAACAGCATTTTATTTTGCTGAGGGCCAGAAGCCTTTCAGGATAGAAATTCAAGTTCTGGTAAAATACAGAGCAGGAAGATTATAAACAGCTTTAAAAGGGGCAATACCAAAAAGAATAGTAGAGGAGGAAAGGGTGACAATGACATAGTTTTGCTTATTCCTAACATATATTGATTTATGTTTTCCAGGCCCAAGAGTAGCTCATGTGTCAGAGAAATGTTTCTTTGGAAGAGGTGATGAGAGCGTTAATCCAGTGATTTGATGCAAATGGACACAAAGCTATCTTTGTCTCATTATCAAGCTGAATTGCCTGGAAAATTCATTTAACTAATTTAGGGGGAAGTTATTAAGTTTTCTTTTTTTTTTTTCTTTTTTCTTCCTTTTTTTTTTAATCTTGAAATAATGTAATTATTAGAATCTGAAACAAAAACATCTTAATATAGCATTATAGTTTGCAATTTGGGAGTTGATAGTCAGCTGTGACTGCACTGCTGTTAAATCTGGTGTGTGATTAGAGAACTGTAATAAATATACTTAAAAGGAGAAGCAGTCATTTTCTTTGCTTTGCACAATAATTTATTGTGTTTAATTTTTAAGAAAAGATTTTCTACCAGTATGAACTGGCTAAGTTCTGTCAATATCTGCACAGTTATGACAGCTGATACTAATTGACAAGCTGGCCAATATATTTTTTTCAGAGATTTTCAGCTTCTTCAAAAGGAAACCCTTTTGTCCATCTCATAAAAATAACATTCCTCATCAAAAATAATTAAGGTAAAAAAGCACTCACATTGTGATGCTATTGGGAAAGACGGTTATATTACCACCTTTCAAGTCATTATTTATTACATCTTTGGACTGTGGCAGTTGTCAATTCATGAACATTAGAACTGTGATTTGAGAATATGAAATATCACAAATTTTGAGAACAAATCTAAAGACTTTTCCTTCTGTATGCTAACTACTACTTGCAACATTTTATGTTGTAAAAATGAAAATATCTTCTTAAAGACAGATTCATGACAATGACAATGACGATGAAACTTCTGATATATGCTCACATGAGGATTGAAGTTGTCTAACTTAAGCCATACAAATTCTTGCTAGAGTAGCTATATTTACCCGAATGAATCCTAATTATTATGTATTTTGCTTAGAATGTGGAAATATTCACTGCAAAGACATATATTCCCTTTTGATATTATTCAGAGTAATAACTACTCACATGAATAATGATTTCAGGTTTAGGTAGTTTTGAATTTCAAGCTCCTCAGAGTCCCAATGCCATTAAATATATCTTTGGTGTTCCTTGTAGATAATCCCATTCAATATTATAGATCCCAAGAAAATTCCATGTCTAAACCAAAGCCCAGTGCTGAGCAAACTATTCATGTTCTTCTGTTTCTTGGTAAAACTTGCTAACCAAAGTGATCGTAGATATGGTTCATGGTCCCATTGATGACACTAAGTCTTTACTGACTCGAACCTCCATTTCAAATTTAGTCTCTATGTCCATCAGACTTTAAGAATACAGAGAAACATCTAATTACGTAGTTTTAAGTTTAAACATTTCAAGCTCCTACATTAATCCAAGTTTAAAGTTCGCAAGAAAGAATTGCTTTACTTACTTATCCAAACTAGAAGTAAATAGCTTTCATGCCTTCTACAATGTCTGTAATGTGCAACATTGTTGTCAAGAATGAATGTTCTGTTGTACACCACATTAACTGCTCTCCTCACAACCTCAAAGCCATGTTTCAAATTTGGCAAGGTCTCATACATGTGACTGGGACTGTAACTCAGGATCCTTAGGTTCTACTGCTGAATGGACCCCCTATGCTGGTGCTGGGTATCTACATCTACATTCATGAATTACATGGCATTCAGTCCTGATGTACACAGCATGCTAACAAGGAGAGGCAAGCATTGATCCACTGTCTCTGAACTGGGGGAGTACTGTTACTGTTTGGAAAATCTAGTAAGACAACACTAATGAACCCATCCCGTATTACTTGTTTTATTTATTTATTTATTTATTTATTTTGTTTTCTATCAGAATTAAAATTTACTAGATTTCCTGACTTGGAGAGTACTAGCATGATCTCTCTTCTGTCTGGCCATTTCGTCTCTGAAAACAGATACAAATCGTACCTGATTCTGTTCTGTGCCCCTTTCCCTACCTTGGGATATGTTCTTGTAATTAGTCAGCATGTTAACAATTTTATACCTGAAAGAAGAATAAACAATCAGAAATGTTTTGTGATTACCCAAATCAAAGTTCCTTAAAAGTTAGACCAAAAAAGAACATATATAAATGGAAGGTGTCCCTGCTCATGGCAGGGGGATTGGAATTAAAGATCTTTAAGGTCCCTTAGAACCCAAACCATTGTCTCTCTACCTATATAGAAGGTGATGAATGTGGACAGAACTAAGAGGTAACGGGAGTAAAAGGCCACAGAAGTAATTCCAGGTTCTTGCACTGCTTGCTCAATATACAGCAGAATTATTGTTTGGGTTGCTTTCATGCTTGAGATTATTACTATTATTATTTTTGTCCTTTCCATGTTCTTTTAATATATGGCCATTAACTAAAGTAGTAAAGGGGGAAAAAGATATTGCTTGTTTCACAATTACATTGGAATGTTGCTTTACTAATTAGTTTGCAGAAGCTGTCATGCTGGTCGATATTCTCTTCGCTGCTGAAGACAGCATTATAGTCTGATTTATGTTTTGACTCATCCCCTTGTCCCCTTACGTTAATCATCTGCTGTTGATAGTCATTTAACTAAATGTGTCTGGGGAAATAGGGTGAATAACAGTAACGTGGAAGACAAGGATTAAAACTATCGCCCATACAGCAAAAAAAAAAAAAAGATTTCATGCATTCAAAAAATGTGCCAAATATTCTCAATAAATAAATAAATAAATCTGACCTTTGTGGCACCTCTAGCCTCTAGTTTCTCTAGTGTCTCACACTAGATCACATAACTACATATACATAAGTATATATATATATGCAATTACGTACATATATAAATAAATATTCAAATATATGTGTACATGTGCAATTGCATATATATACACGTATGCAATTTCACAGCTGTAAAATTATCATTGGTATATTATTTGAGGACTGTCAGGAAAACCGTACAAAACACAAAAGCATATCTGAAGTAAGTTGCAGGACTCTCATCTTCTAGTCACTCTTTCAGAAAGGTTGACCAAGAATTCTCCAGCATTGGTTGATGGGATCAGAAATATAATGTGTGATCTTTTCATGACCATCTGATAGATTTTTCACTTCTCTCTGAGTTGTATCATCTGCTCTGTAGATTTCACCAACATCTTCTACCACTCAGATTAGTTCTAGACCAATGATTTCATTTTTGAATGAAAATTGATCATTGGAATATGGTTTTGTTTTATGATATAAAATATCTAGTCCTCCTGTGTTTTTCTGTTTGTGTTTTTGCTTATTTGTATGTTTTAGAGCATTAGTATATTTTTTCTGAGGTTAACTTGTTTTGCTGAAAAACTCCAGAGAAATACAATCATAGAAACATAAATATCTAGAGATATTGGGACCAGAGTGTACTAAGGCATAACAGATTGTACTTAGGCCACCCCTGAGAAATACCTGATTCAGAAGCTCTATAGCTAAATGAAGTTAAAAATTCAGGAATCTCATGATCCTAATATACTGCATTTGTTATTGGTGTGTCCTCTAAACAAATGATACGGTCTAAATAAATAAATAAATAAATAAATCTATCAAATACAGTATCTTCCCTACTTTGTGGAGGAAAAATTATATGATATCCTACTGGTGAAAGAGAACAGCAACAACAGATAATCCCATATGCACATAGTGTAATTGCCATGTTACAAAAGCAGAATGATTTATTTTTTTGGTGAATGTATATATTTTTTTAATTTTTCTGCTAAAAATCAGTATTTTCCGTAAGAGGAAGAGAATTTTCTGAGCAGTTTTAATTGCAGTGCAATAAATGTTAGACAGATTTGCATGTACTAGAAGAACTGTAATGAAGATATATAGACAGAGAAGAAGAAAAAAAAAAAAAAGTCCTGTTTTGTTTTCTTATTCATTTAGAGCAAAAAGTGAACTTCAGTCCTAGAAATGGACATCCCTTTTCCTTAAAAGAACTGTGGATTTAGGAAAGCTGATCAAGGCAACAGGAATTATAGAGATACTTTAGTCTCTCTACATTAATTATAATACTCAAGCAGTTTGTTTGGTGTTTCTGATCTTTCCTTCTGTTCTATATCCCAGTTCAAAATCTGCTTTCAGGACACTTAAGGTTGTAATGGGTAAACATTCAATATGTTCAGCAATTTGACCTCATTGAACTGGTCGAATTCAAAGGGCCGACAATATACATGGTCCTTCAGAAGTCATCTCCAAACACTCAGATCTGCAAAGTCAGCTGAACACCTCCAGAGAAGTTCCTGCAAAATCTTTAGCAAGGACATAATAGCACACAACACACCTCTCATCAGCACTTCTTTCCCTTTTCAGTAGTAGCAAAGTCAAAAAAAAATGCAAGAATTGAAATTAATTTTATCAGCTGTTGTTCTTATTTAAGTTGAATCAATATTCAAATTTGTGTATCTGAGTTTGAAAGCACCTGCCCTTTGACTTCCACATGGAAATTTATTCTAAGTCATGCAATTAGTTCCTCTGGTGGGTGGGTGGGTGAGTGGGTGAGTGTGTGTGTGTGTGTGTGTGTGTGCTTCTGTTTGTGTCTGTGTGTCTGTTTCTGTGTCTGTGTGTGTACTTCTTAGTTCAGCTAAAAGAGGTTTGTCTTCACCTGTGGCCCTGTCTATCCTCTTTTGTTATCAGTTGTGATAGAGAGGGATGGGTATTTGTTCGACATGCATTTCTTAGAGCTTATGCTATATAGAACAGTTGGTCCTGGTCAAAGCCTGTGACGTTTAAAAATCCTTCATGTTATTTCAGCCCTTTTGCAGAGAAAATATTGAGTACATTACAGATCTAAATAAATTGATGTTTTAACCTGGGAGTTAACATGAAGAAGAAATTTCACCAGCGAAATTAACAGTATAATGACAAAAGTTCTTTATATGGTTAAATAAAATGTATTGTTCAAATTTTAAATGCATCTTTCAAAGCTATGTTCCATTTTGAAACATTGTGAGAGATGTGAAGAGACTAAATACTTCAGTCATAGAGTATTTGTCCTTTTCCGCACTGAAACTGGACTTCAAATACAAAAATAGAGGTGCATCTCACTACAGTTCCTCACAAAAATTATGAACTCATTAACAACTACTCAGCACTATGCTGGTATGCAGATGACTCACTCGTTCCACAGAGTAATACAGTTACCATAACTGGCACACATGGCACATTTCACATATACAAATAGACATAAAGCAAGGTCTTATTCTACACCAAAGTAACTGTGCTCTTCAAGTGTCATGGAAATGTATGAATTACCTAGAAATTACTTTACAAATCTGTACAATATAATACAACAGTGGTCACCAAACATTTTAGATCATGCATTCCATCAATAAGAAGATTTAAGAAGAGCACAACCACAGCAGTATTTATAAATTATAGACACATACTGCTCAAATTCTACTATTTTCTTCTGACACCTCAATCAATTAACTGTCTTACACAGAGCCTGGGATGTCTGCACCCTGCTTTGGGTGTCTGCATCCCTGCCTGGGATGTCTGCACTGGATAGACAGTTGCTGTCTTTTTACAACTTCTCAGAAAGAAGAAAGTGAATCAGACAAGTGTTAGAGGCAGGATTGCCACCTCAGAGCTGTTCACGTTCAGGGTGGTTTGTTTCATTCCTAAAAGCTTTTCTATTGCAGCCAGTGAGTGCTGGGCTCTCTTCTCTATGCCAGCACCCTAGAGGGATACTTAACTGGTAAAACTGGTCTTTTTATTCAAATAACTGGTTCCAGATAGGTAGGAGTGAAACCAATTTCATGCAGGCTTTTTGAGTCAAACTTATTATGTGGTGAAATGGTATAGAAAATCACTGGCTTTGCTATAAGCCTTTGATGTGCAGTAGCGTCTGTTTATTGTGACAATCTATTTCAAGCATCTTCTAAATAACCCATGGAGGCCCTGCAGTTCGCTGCCCATGCTGCGCATGACAACACTCTGCTAATTAGAGGGGGATTAAACTCAAGAAATGAAGACTCTCAAATAATATTTTTAATGAAAAATTCTGATGTTTGTTCATTTCAGTTTACTTCTCTTGGTTCAAAATGTAAATATCCAAGTACTTGGGACTTTCTTCTGTCATGTAAATAACAACTAAGATCACAAGCTTTTTTTAATTATTATTATTATTTTTTAAACAAAATTTTGTGGAAACTTAATAAAGTGGAGCTCTGGTAGGAGTGATATTTAGACTAAACACTTCCAGAAATAGAACCCAGAGTTTTTTGTTTTGCTTTTAGAAGTAGGCAAGTCATCTTCTTATTGAAGATGATTCCAGGCTTAACTGAAATATATTTTCATTAAAACACACACACACACCACCACCACTTTTTTATTTTATTTTATTTTATTTTATTTTATTTTATTTTATTTTATTTTATTTTATTTATTTTTTTTGTCACATCTAAGGCTAAACACACTGTGGTGCAGCTGAGGAACAAAAGTAAGGCTTCCTATACAAAGGAAAGTAGGGAACACATTAAAATACATTGAAAATATCCTTTCTGGCTTTAGTAAATACAGATCAGTTACCTGGCATAGCCTGGATGTGGGTAATGAATTTTGCCAAAAGCCAAAATTAAATGAAGGATAAAAAGCGTTTGTGTCTAGCCTTGACCTGGAGCTACTTGCCCAGAGAGGCTGTGGATGGCCCATCCCTGAAAGTGTTTGAGACCAGGTTGGATGAGGCTTTGAGCAACCTGGTCTGATGGGAGGTGTCCCTGCCCATGGCAAGAGGGTTGGAACTGCGTGGGCTTTAAGGTCCTTTCTAACCCAAACCAATCTGTGATTCTGAGTCTACTTGTATCCTGACACTGATCTCCAGGCACTTTTGTGCAACAGCTCCAAAATACAGTAATTGCTGTGGCATTAAAAATAAATAAATAAATCATTTTAAAAAAGTGATTTCTTTTGCCCTAGGTTGAGCATATAAAGAGTGCTTCTTCCATTCTGAGGCTCAGGTGGGTAGCACAGCTTGTCACATCCCTGGAAGAAAGGAACAGATCTCTTTACTATTTATTTTCCTGTAGTAATATCATCCCCACTGATATATACATATATATATATTATCTTTTTCTCCAAGTACCTTTCATTGACAACTATAAGAGCAAATCTGGGGTCCTGTTTTTGGGACATCAGTGACTTCTGTTCCTGTGCTGGACATAGGGTTCAAGATCTGAGGCAGTAGTCATTATCAAATAGTTTAAATTTATTAATTTGCTTTCATATATATATATATAATATCTATACGCAAATTGAAATATTTTGTTGTTGTTGTTGCTGTTGTTGTGCAAAAAAAAATATCTTTCTTTCAGTCCTCATGGACCTGGATGGTAAAAAGTAACCTGGGAAACGATAATCCAGTTTGTGTTTGCTACATGTATTATGGATCTTTTTGAATTGACATAGAAGTTCAGAAGATTTTTTTTTTCTCTTCTGTGCAGAGGATTTGTTGTGAATAAGAATGAATCTCTGCTTTGCTGATAAATACAAAAGCATGACCTATAAGAATTTTTATCTCTCTCCTTTTATTTATTTACAAACTTTAGGGCATGCATCCCATCTGCTGTGAGACAGGAATTTGCATAAGTCAGAGGGCACAGAATAATGCTTTCCTTTTTGCTATTCCTATGAACTAAATGTCTGCAAGTAAGCTCCCAAACCCTGCTATGATCCAGAGAGGTGATCAAAGAGCAGAAGGATAAATGGTTCAAAAATAAGGCATCCTTGCCCTTATATAGACTCGCAGAGGGGGGGTATTACTTCTACTTTTTTTTTTTTTTTTTTTTAAGAAAGGAATATACAGCTTATTTTATTTGCTGTATTTAAAATAAGGACTTAATATCAAACCACAAAATTATTGAATATAAGAGTATAGCTTTGATCCTGATTATGCCTTATTTATTCATGTAGACCTTATATATTAGAAAATAATATAGAAACCATTCCTGGAAATTGCTGCATAATTTAGTGGGACAAAACTAACAGTTTTCTGTAAAAATATAACAGAATTTCCTAATCAGATCAAAACAAACAAACAAATAAAAGCACAAAAAAGAACAACAAAAGAAAAAACATCCCACTTATAACCTATAGAATTTAGTAGCAAATTAAACCTTTCTGTATTGAATAGATCATTCTATTTATTTAGAATACACTTCACATAGATTTACAAAATGAATATCATTCTTTTTTACTTCACTTGAAACTTTATTTTTTCCTTTTGAAAAAAATATACCTTAAAATATATAGGAAAATATCTGAGGGAATATTTTTGTTTAAAATAAAGAGATTAATCAGTGTGAAAAATTACTATAGATAGGTAGTGAACTATAACCTTATTAAAAGGTTTTGAAATGAACAAAAAAAATACAATAGGAGTTTTAATTCTGTTATTACATTCTGTGGTTTCATAGTTGCATATATAATTCAAGAGCCATACTCTCATTTACATTAAAGGTTTTCTGAAGACATAGTGATATATTAAAGATTGACAATTTAGCACAGATATAAATATACTCAAATGCAAATGAAAAGCATATTATAAACATTTAAAAATGTCTATCTAGAGGGCCCTACAGACTAAACACATTAAAAAATTGTACTAATATATTATGTACACTATAAAATTTACCAAAAAAAAAAAGTAGAAAAAGGATGAGATAAAGATAAAATAAACACTTTTTTTATTTATAGTAAAAAAATTAAAATTAAAATTAAAATTAAAAATAAAAAAATTAGTCACCCTAATGTATTGTCTTCTGCACTTCCAAAGTGTGCACTCTCACTTTGGAGACCATTTGTCTAGAGAAACATACCTGGCCCTCAGCTGCTGATTTATAACAGAGCAAGCCACCCATAGGTCCTGTGTAGTCTTCCAGCTTCAGGCAGGTCCCTTGGATGTACCTATTGGAAATGAGCAAAGTTTGCATTATTGTTTTTTTTTAAAAAATATATATATATACATATATTTAGACTCTGACAGATGGATTCTTTTTTTTTATTTATTTTTATTTTTTTCCCCTGGGCATTCAAAGTATTTGATTTCAATGTTTAACCCAACAAAGAAAGCAAGAGAAAGGAAAGATGAGATGTGGGATCATTGCATGTGTTCAGCAAAACTGTATGTGATTCTGGTCTCTGTTACAAGAGGACCCTATGTGGTGCCACATTATCGAGAGGTCAGCAAAGAGCAGAGACGGTGCCCACACCAGTGTGCATCCACATTTCCACTGATCAGGGGACAGCCAGCCCCATACAGTTATATATTGATCAGGAATATAATTCACCTTTCTATAGTGAGACAGGACATGAGTTTTTAATAATTTTTACAAGGATGAAGGGCTACACTGCTGTTTTCCTCAAGGCCAGATCCTAGGAGCTTTAGCTCAAATCTGCTAGTGAGATTTTTCTCTTCACGAGAAAAAACAAAATGATGGAATCAACAAGGAAAAATGGAGGCAGAAACCCTTCTTGAAAAATAAAATAAAATAAAATTAAAATAAAATAAAATAAAATAAAATAAAATAAAATAAAATAAAATAAAATAATATAATATAATAAATAAAATAATAAAATAAAATAAAATAAAATAATAAAATAAAATAAAATAAAATAATAAAATAAAATAAAATAAAATAAAATAAAATAAAATAAAATAAATATAAAATAAAATAAAATAAAATAAAATAAAATAAAATAAAATAAAATAAAATAAAATAAAATAAAATAAAATAAAATAAAATAAAATAAAATAATAAAATAAAATAAAATAAAATAAAATAAAATAAAATAAAATAAAATAAAATAAAAAAGCTTAAAAATACAGCAACCCCCAGAAGGAAGTTCTATCTGGACTATATAAAATACTGAAGGAGGTAAGGATATCATCTCTATCTGTGGCCATTTGTACTATAAAATTCTGAGGTTTTCTTCTGCCTTTTAGGGATTTCCAGCCCTTTGTGCAGTTATTTGCTCTGGAAGTAGGATTTACCATGTGGAAAGAGAACAGTTTTGTGAGGCAGCTGAATCCCTAACAAAAAACAGGGAATACTGCAGTCTTTTCCAAACTGAGCCAGTTTGTTTTTCTCTCTGCTACAGTGCTGATCAGCTGAAAAAGCAATGATGGGATACTTTGTCTAAAAGTGCCTATTTACTCTCAGTAATTAACCCCTAAGTCAATGGCTGGACAGATAAAGATAATCAAAGTATAAAACACCTGGTGTAACTGGAGCTTAAAAATGTCTTCTACCATCTGTATATTTTGCAGTATATGCATTTTCTTTCATCTCCATGCCACAAATCCTTGCTCAAAGGAGTCATTTGTCTGCATGAAAAGCTGTGGTTTAAATCCCTCTTTTGAGCCAGCAGTGTGCTCTGGCAGCCAGGAGGGCCAACCGTATCCTGGGGTGCATCAAGCACGGCATCGCTAGTCGGTCGAGGGAAGTGATTGTCCCACTCTACTCTGCGCTGGTGCGGCCTCACCTCGAGCACTGTGTGCAGTTCTGGGCACCACAGTACAAAAAGGGTGTAAAACTGTTGGAGAGCGTCCAGAGGAGGGCGACGAAGATGGTGAAGGGCCTAGAGGGGAAGACATATGAGGAGCGGCTGAGGTCACTTGGCCTGTTCAGCCTGGAGAAGAGGAGGCTGAGGGGGGACCTCATCGCGGTCTACAACTTCCTCACAAGGGGGAGTGGAGAGGCAGGTGACCTATTCTTCGAAATCACCAGTGACAGGACCCATGGGAACGGTGTGAAGCTGAGGAAGGGGAAGTGTAGGCTGGACATCAGGAAGAGGTTCTTCACCGAGAGGGTGGTCGCACACTGGAACAGGCTCCCCAGTGAAGTAGTCACTGCATCAAGCCTGTCTGAATTTAAGAAACGATTGGACTGTGCACTTAGACACATGGTCTAAACTTTTGGGTAGACCTGTGCGGTGCCAGGAGTTGGACTTGATGATCCTTATGGGTTCCTTCCAACTCGGGATACTCTATGATTGTATGATTGTATATGATTCTATGATTCTATGATTGTATGACTTTTTTTTTTTTTTTTCCCTCTTACAGCTTTTTTTTTTATTATTATTATTTATTTTTTTTCTTTTTTTAACATAGGCTCTTCTTACTTGTTTTCTGGCAGAGATGTAACTTATACTATATTTTCAGAGCTTGAAATACTAGGATTTTTTCCTGTAATTGTACTTAATATCCTTCCATGAAAAGAAAGTTTAGACAAAGAAATCACCCAAAGATTTTAAGTGATTTCAAAAAAGAGAAAGTCCCATCCGAAACCAGTGAGGGGTAAACAGTGCACGTCAAATATTTAAAATGTTCATTTTCAAATGAATGAATCCTTTGTTTTTATTAAGCTATTAAGCTAAATGCTCTCAGATCAACCTGAAGAGCAATAATTCTAACATTTGTATTAGCTTCCCTGGTTCTAATCCGGCATTTCCTGACAAGCATCATACGGTGACAGCAGCAGAACAAGTGTAGCTGGCAATATGTATGGTGTTTCCATTAGCGTCCATTGCTGACATCACTGAGAGATGAAAATAAGTTTCTTTCATCCAGGAGCTGGATGCAGTCAAAGGGTATTGTGGCATTGTAGTGCCTGGTAAACAAAAATCAGGTTTCCAGCTGTGATACACGAAGAACAAAGAGCTGAATCCAAATGCCCCATTAGATCTAAAACAGTTAGGTACCATGCTCTCAATGAAGTGAAATAGGTGTTAAAAGCATAAATATTTTGGAGGTCTCTGTCCAGCCTGCTTGTCCCAGATGCCTGCCAGTGGTCTCAAATCCTTTTCCCCGGTCTTGTTGTAGAACAGAACAGAAGATCACAGAATCACAGAATCACAGAATCATCTAGGTTGGAAGAGACCTCCAAGATCATCTAGTCCAACCTCTGTCCTAACACTAACAAGACCTCCACTAAACCATATCACTAAGGGCTGCATCTAAACGTCTTTTAAAGACCTCCAGGGATGGTGACTCAACCACCTCCCTGGGCAGTCCATTCCAATGCCCAACAACACTTTCAGTAAAGAAGTTCTTCCTAACATCCAACCTAAACCTCCCCTGGCGCAACTTTAGCCCATTGCCCCTCGTCCTGTCACCAGGCACGTGGGAGAATAGACCAACCCCCACCTTGCTACTGCATCCTTTAAGGTACCTATAGAGAGCGATGAGGTCTCCCCTGAGCCTCCTCTTCTCCAGGTTAAACAACCCCAGCTCCCTCAGCTGCTCCTCGTAAGACTTGTTCTCCAGACCCCTCACCAGCTTTGTTGCCCTTCTCTGGACTCGCTCGAGCACCTCCATGTCCTTCTTGTAGCGAGGGGCCCAAAACTGAACACAGTACTCGAGGTGCAGCCTCACCAGAGCCGAGTACAGGGGACAATCATCTCCTTAGACCTGCTGGCCACACTGCTTCTTATGCAAGCCAGGATGCTGTTGGCCTTCTTGGCCACCTGAGCACACTGCTGGCTCATATTCAGCCGACTATCAACCAATACTCCCAGGTCCTTCTCGGCCAGGCAGCTTTCCAGCCACTCATCTCCCAGGCTGTAGCTCTGCTTGGGGTTGTTGTGCCCCAGGTGCAGGACCCGGCACTTGGCCTTGTTGAACTTCATACAGTTGACCTCAGCCCATCGGTCCAGCCTATCCAGATCCTCCTGCAGAGCCTTCCTTCCCTCGAGCAGATCAACACATGCACCTAACTTGGTGTCATCTGCAAACTTACTGAGGGTGCACTCGATCCCCTCATCCAGGTCATCGATAAAGATATTGAAGAGGACTGGCCCCAGCACTGAGCCGTGGGGGACTCCACTAGTGACCGGCCTCCAACTGGATTTGGCTCCATTCACCACAACTCTTTGGGCCCGGCCATCCAGCCAGTTTTTAACCCAACAAAGCGTACGCCAGTCCAAGCCATGAGCAGCCAGTTTCTTGAGGAGAATGTTGTGGGAAACGGTGTCAAAAGCCTTACTGAAGTCAAGGTAGACCACATCCACAGCCTTTCCCTCATCCACTAAGCGTGTCACTTTGTCATAGAAGGAGATCAGGTTCATCAAGCAGGACCTACCTTTCATAAACCCATGCTGACTGATCTGTTCTACACGTGTAGAAGACGTTCTACATGTCTACAGAAAGACATGCTTTTTGTATAATTTAATTGCAGGGGAATTAGTAACACAGGACTGGAAGAGGCCTTCTGGATAACTGAATCCAACCCATAGTCTTAGGAAACTAGACAAATTGTATTTATTCCAGAGGAGAGAGCAGAATATCAATGCTTTCTCCTCCAATTTGAAATGAAAAGGCACAAAACAGTTTCTGTCATCCAAATCAAAGATAAAAATAATTGTTATTTTATTCTAACTGAGTTAAGTGTTAGGAGCAACTTGGTTTCTTAATTATCCTATTCTGTAGTATACAGAAATGCAGCTCTTTGGAAAACTTGACGGTGGCCTGCATCTCCTTGCTAATATCTTTGGCTGATTTATCAGTTTGAAAATGTGTTATAATCTGCATAAAAATGGAGTCTGCAAACTGATTTGGATTAATCAGGTCTGACTTTAATTCTTTTTGGTATCCTTATTTGAACAGCGCATCAATCATGATGACCTCTTTTGATAATAATGTTACCGTAATATCTAATTTCATATTAATTCCATTGTAATTTAGTGGGCATTCATTCTAACAGTAATTCCTATGGAATTACATCTGACATCCCCATGAATACCAAAATAACTCAACATGATAAATGTTATTACATTGAATACCAAAGGAGGCAATAATGATTTGCCATTTATAATAAAGTGTTGCCCGCAAACCATTAGTGGACATTACTGCCTGGCGTTAAGGATGTTCCTGTGTAAATATGTTCACACACAACTACATCCTGAATGCCTCCCCTGTGTGCCAACACAAGCTTGAAGAGAGTTGTTCAGACACCCATTTTCTGGACTCAGGATACATATGATTTATCATCAGCTGCTGAACCCATTCAATCAGTGATCTTATTGAATCTCAATGGCCAAACCTCGGCAGCGTGTCAATAAGGAAAGCTTGAAAGAGCGCAGAGATGGTTTCCAGCAGTGGTTGTGCCAAGACACTTCCTGATATCCTCATCTCTCATTAGTGTTAAATTAGTCCCTTCATGCGATGAGAGGCACTCAGCTCCTCGAGGGCTCTGCCTGTCCGATGAAGCACAGGTATGAGTGCTTGTTCATTGCTCAGTGTATATATAAATGTATATCTTTATATTTATTCAGTGCCTATATATCTCAGTTGATATATATATAGCTTAGAGAGGCGGGGGTGGGTGTGAATGGTGGTTGCCAGCATGATCTTACAGAACAAATGAGACATAATTTGTTCTCAGCTTTCAGACATGCCATCATTCTTGAGGAAATAAGTCTGGCCAAAACAGAGTACAGGTATCCTTCACTTGTCTGGATGAGAGCCCCAGGCCATTGGGGGTCACTTCCAGGGCTCATGACCATGTCATGAGAATGGCATTAAAGAGAAACTGGAGCCTCAGGCTTTCTACAGCTTCATGACTACTATTTCTACAATGGCTTCTTGTGAGACTCACTACAACCTCACAGAGCAGCAAGTTTGCAGACTTGTATGTGAGAATAAAAGCAGAAATCTCTGTATTTCTTATCTGGCTGCATTGTTAGGCCTAATAATTAGCATACATATGTGCTGAGAGGTAAATGAAGAATGCAACATATATTTTATTTGTGTATTCCTACTGAAAAATAGAAAGTTCAGATGAAATTAGTTTGCCACCACTAACAGTTCCCACCATTAGGAATGCTGCATCAAGCCTCAAGCACTTGGGAGATGTTTCCCCAGCTCAGTGTTCAACCCAGGTATTACAGCAGAGGCAAGATTTGCAAAATAAATCTCCTAGAGCTCGTATAATCAGCTCAGGATCACCATCAAGACAGTAATTGCTGAAGAAGTGGAAAGCAGGAAACATATTTTATTTCTTCTGATGACAATCAGTGATCAGTCTGTTCCAAGATATTCTACATATTTAGTTTACTGATCAAGAAACTCCTGTTTGTGCAGAACAACCTGAATTCAAACTTGATCTTTCCCTTTGCAGCAGTTTTTCTGAAAGTTGAAAATGAATGGGGATAAGCACAAGAATAGGTTGTTCCTTCCCATTTCATGCCTGCACAAGTCCATTCTTGTACACATTCTGTGTGTATTGATTATTTTCATTGAAACTGAACTTGGTAGGAAACAAGGAAAAAAAAAAAAAGAAAAGAAAAAAGATTTTCCCCTTCCTTTAGGTAGGTATGGCATTCTTAGAAAATCATTGGTCCATCTTAAAGGGAATTATCTTCTCCAAGCAGCAGTCACTATAAGATACACATTAGGGAGTAGCCTAATCATGAAGTCACCAAATGCCATTCTTAGTTATCTGACTGATATTTTATTTTATTTTATTTTATTTTATTTGTTTTTATTTGTTTTTATTTATGTTATATTTTATTTTATTCAGAAACCTCTTCTTGAATGTTATTGGGAAGCCAGAATTTGTCCCAGAATTTATCACTGAACTACATGAACAACTTACAATGGTTAAAAAAAAATATACAAGGATGGCTCAAGTAAGCTAAGGTACAACTCTCTGCCCTTTCTTCCTTGTAACAGGGATTTCCCTGCACTGTCAGTTCCTTACTCTGTTGAACATCTTTAGAACAGACTTTTTCAGAAAGTAGATGGGTTACATAAGATTTGGGAACTTCAACCCTTTTGAAGAAATTTATTTCATAAGAAGGAACTCTTTCATAGTACTAAGTTTCTCTTGCTTCTCAGTAATGGAAATGAAGATGTGAATGTGTTCTGGATAGGACAGGAAAGAGAGAATGATCACACAGACACAGAAATCCTGAAGCCCTTGATGCTTGGAAAAGATAGGAGAGAAGGCTTTCTTTTGAAATCTTTAAAAGAGGTTGACTGTATATTCAAAGCAGTGTTATCTCCTTTTAGAGAGAAATCAAAACAAAAACCAAGAGTAGTTATTTCCAACTCCTTCTCTTAATAGAAACTTTTATTCAGTTAAAAAATAGAAGAGGGACAAGGTCCCTGGAGTAACCCAAAAAGGAGCACTGCAAAGATAGAAGAGAGTATATTAGCATAATATTGAAAGTATTCAAGGCTTGAACAGCCTAAGCTGGAGCTTGATAGCTGACACCACAGGTAAGGAACAGCCAAGTGCCAGGGATGCTGCCAGAGCTACAGCTGACTGAACTCATAAAGGATGTCAGCAACTATGAATGAGGGCAGTGTGTACAGACTTGTGCCAGTCTCCTGTTTCATGCTGATACAACATTCAGTCTTCATCTAACATCTTTAAAGCATCATTTTTATTTTTATTTTTTTCCAAAGAAAATTGATCACATTTTTCCATGCACTTTAACACTTCTTTCAGTCTCTTTGACATAAAATAGGCCAGTGGAAGAAGTATCTCAGATACTGGTGAATGAATGATATAATGGAACAGAATATTCAACTGACAAGCAAGTACCAGTACCAAACACCGGCAGAAGGGAATACCCTTGATTTTATCCTGAATTTTATTTCATAATACTCTATAATCCAAAGAAACTCTGGAGCTCCTTATCAGATGACAATAAGTGCCCCAGTGCTCCTTAGAGTTAATAGAGAAAGTTTTCCAACCAGTAAACGTAGCTTACAATTTTCTTTTCTAAATGTGTAGCTGTGTATTTAATCTTATTAAAACTCTTTTTTTTTTTTTTCTTTTTTTTTTCTTTTTTTTCCCCCAGAAAGGCTGTAGGAATGCTGTTTTTCTGTTTTCTGCTGTTCATTTGACTCTTTTCCTCTGTGCATTTTTCAAACTCCATTAGTAGTTTTAAATTTGCATATATATATTTTTAGTAATAAATATATTACGTAGATAATGGTCAGTCCCAGAGGAAACATTCATGATTTGGGGCAATGCAAAGCAACAAACAATTCATTTTGAGCAAGAAACTGTGGCACATGAAACCAATGAGGCTGATCAGTTTACAGAAAGTGTCTGAAAAAGCCAGAGAAGGCTTGAAAGTTGATTGTAAACTCCAACCTGCAAGCACAGTTTGGCACTTCATTGGCATCTCTTTTCATTCTGAAATGAAAGAATGAAGGTGTACCATTTGACTTACATATTAACTTAAAAAAAAAAAAAAAAAGTAAATGTGAACTTTTAATAATGTTTACCTTCTCCTTACAATATCTTTAGGTCTTTCTCATAATGGTCATCTACACTTGTTATGTTGAATTAGGCACTGTTATTTTTAAGTTAGCAAGCTAGCATACAATTCATCTGTAAAACATGCAGTTGAATAAATATAGGCCAATCAGTCAGTTCTTTGCAAGATTTTTGCCACAGAGGTAGGTTTTATTATCTGTGCTGCGGTGGCTACACAGTATAACCTGTTCTTGTTGTCAATACTTTAAAACTGCAGAGGCCTAATAACTGTAATGGCCTGATAAACATGTTATGATTTACAGTTACTACATTTGAAAAACAAAGAATCACAGGTAGAAAAAAAAAATAAAAATGGTTTGGGGTATTACTATTATTTAAAAGTCTAACTATTTCATTCAACAGCTATCACACATCAGGTGTAAAGATGCAGAGAAAGTATCTATAGAAGCGTCTATCCATAACACAGTATAAGAATTACTTTCCTTTTAAATTTGCCCTTGCAACTGAAAGCCTGAGGCAAGGTTTAGGTCTGATACACTCCTGTAAAGTGATAGTAGTCAGATTAGTTTACTCCATGTCTACATCCAAACAGAATTTCATCTAAATACTTTATAATATAGATGGACATTTATAAAATATCTTCTGAAATGAGTTTTAGATTGTAGTGGTTTTGTTTGTTTGCTTGTTTTTCATTTTCTTGTTTGAGGCTTTGAAGTTTTCAGTGTAAATACTGGAACACTGTTCTCCTCAGCATGAGGATTTCTCAGATTTTAAAGAAGCCTTTGGCTAGATAGCAGCTATCAAGATTCATGGAAAACAGAAAACAGACACCCGAGAGATGGTGACAAATAAACAATATGAAAAACAAGTGATGCAAGGCTAGATAGCTCCTTCAGTCATTTCAGATGAATCATTCATTTTAGGTGGTATAGCTCTCTGTATTTTGGATTTTTGCTTGTTTGTTTGCTTGTTAAATTATGAATCTTTTGCATGTCTGGCAACAGCACAGGCTGTGCCATCCAGCTGAGATGAATGTGTTATGAGTTGCTTCCTATAAATTAAGCTCTCTTGCTCAGTTAATCTGTTATAGCAGGCTTGAGATGAAGAAAAACAATTCTGCTTGAAACGCCCCTATTTCACAGCCAAATGACACACCTCTTGAGTGACACCCCTAGAAAGTCCCATGCACAAGGAAATTGTAAAGAGCCACCACAGTGACCAAGGAGAGACAGGAAGTAAGCTGACAGCAATGAATATTCTCATGAATCAAAGTGCTGAGCTTACTTCATAATGGTTTAAAAGTACTATGGTATTGGTTGTCCTTCAAATAGTTAAACAATCTGCTGGTATTTATAAAGATGTGTGCAAATTCAACAAATGTCCTGAAATATAACATGAAAAATTATCTACCTGAGAGCTCATACTGAAAAGGAGATACCAGCATGCATTTCTCTTTTCCACATGGGCATTCTACCACTATGTAATTCTCTGTAGCTATGTCTGTCCTGTACGATGTGTTCACACAGCATGGAGCACAGTTGGACCTTGATCTTTGCTAGGACATCTTGGTATGAAAACAATGGAAATAATTAATGTAGAACCATTTCACTATCATCTGCCCATAATGTGTCAGTCTTTGAGATTGAAAGAAGGGAAGAAAAAAAAAAAATTATCTTGTTAGCCTCCCGTGTGTCATAGTAAGTTTTGAAAACATCATTTCCAGCCTCCATATTCACATGAATTAGTCATGCCATTCTGGTCATGATACCTCACATTTCTTTAACCTGTCCATTTTATGCGCAAAAGGACAGGAGAGTTCTTGCTCATGCTGATTTTTTACATTTTCTAAGGATATGCTGCACCCAAGCCACTGAGACTTCACCTGAAAGAGAAGATAACAGTGAAGAGGTGAAAGTAGCAGATTTTTGCTTATCGCTACAGGAATTTCACAGGATAACAAGAAAAGTGTACTGTTTCATTGATCCTCCTCCATCAGCCTGGAGAAATACTGAACATAGGTTTTTTCTTTAGCTATTTACATTACTTTACAGATGAACATTATATTAAAGCTGAATAAGCTGAAGAAAGAGGGATGGTCCATAAGCCACTTTCTCCGTACTGGTAAGTTAACAATCCCAAGACTGTTCTTGCCCTGGTAGCCAAGAAAGCCAATGGGATCCTGGCGTGCATTAAAAGGAGCATGGCCAGCAGGTCAAGGGAAGTGATCCTCTCCCTCTACTCTGCCCTGGTCAGGCCTCACCTGGAGTACTGTGTCCAGTTCTGGGCTCCCCAGTAGAAAAAACACAGGGATCTCCCAGAAAGAATCCAGCAGAGGGCAACATAGATGATACGGGGCCTGAAGCATCTTGACTATGAGGAAAGACTGAGAGATCTGGGTCTGTTCAACTTTGAGAAGAGAAGACTGAGAGGGGATCTTATCAATTTTTACAAGTATCTTAAGTGTGGGAGACAGTGGGATTTGGCCAACCTCTTTTCAGTGGTTTGTGGGAATAGGATAAGGGGCAATGGCCAAAAAATGGACCACAAGAAGTTCTGCACCAACATGAGAAGAATTTCTTCATGGTGAGGGTGACGGAGCACTGGAACAGGCTGCCTAGGGAGGTTGTGGAGTCTCCTTCTCTGGAGATGATCAAGGCCCGTCTGGATGCCTACCTGGGCAACCTGCTATAGGGAACCTGCTTTGGCAGGGGGGTTGGACCCAGTGATCTCTTGAGGTCCCTTCCAACCCCTACAATTCTCTGATTTTGTGATTCTCTTGTTGAGACCAGCTCTAACGGGACCCTCCACTTCATCCTTTTAATCTCCTTTAGTCTTCAAGTAAGTTTAAAATGCCCGTTGGGGACGGTCACTAGCTTGGTCTAAATTATGGCCTGTACCCACACATCACTCAGTAGAGTGTGGGTTATACCAAGGGCTCATCTCTATCTATCAATCTACACCTCTACAATCTACAGTAGAGATTATTTTGTTCTGGTCCTGGGCACTTCCCTGTCCCATTTCAATTTACTAGTGTAAGTGCAGCCATTGAACGCTAAAGGACACCTTTCATTCAAATCGGTGAATTTTGGAATACTAAATAAGCAACCTGCCTCCAGATGAAAAGACTGAAAAAAGATTGAAGCCTTAATGTATTATCCTGAGGGGGGAGGGGAGAAACACCAAAACAACAACAACAAAAAATACTTTTTCTTTCACTTCCTCTCTTAAACACTTTGCAAAGCATGCATGCACAGAGAAATCAGATCTTTCTTTTACTTAAGTTTTATCTGTGAACCTTTCCAACCACTGTACCAGCTGCACCCTGGCAGATAGACCTGCTCTACATGCAGGCGGTGGCAGTGTGTCCTTAAAATATCCTTTACCTCAGAAAATAAATTCTGCTGGTGTCTGCTGCATTTCTGGCACCACAGCCACGAGTTCTTTTGCAAGCCAAACATGCTTGCTGCCATTCCTTCACATCTGTAACATTTTACTTTAATGCCTCTGCCCCTGAGGAGCTGCAGAGTAGCATTTCAATTCACCATCCATGGATTTGTCCTAAAGAATTAGAGACATGTCAGCTTATCAGTCTGTGACCTTTTCTATTAACATTGTCTTCAGGTTGACTTGGCAGCACACAAGGAAAATAAATCTTGTTACCTGAAGCTGGTCTGGCTTGCCAGGATACTGCAGCTGTGGCTCAAATCTGTTAAATTTTTAAATTGCAAACATTGCTATGACTACATAAAATTTATTAGGTAGAACAATCCTTGGATAGGGGTGGTGGTAGAAAGCAATGGAATAGAAATCATTAAAATAGGGGTGTGTGTGTGTTGGGGGGGAGACAGGGACTGCAAAACCTGGAAAGTTGCATTTTTTACCTTATTTACAGCCTGGCCTGACACCTTAGAGATAATGCAAACCATGCAAATTATATGACCCTTTCATGTTGTAATCTTTGAGAGATCCAAGCAGACGCACTTCCAAGTAAGCTGCCTGGGCCTTCTTTATTACCTACTCCCAGACTTTTTCAACCATCTTTGCTGTTGTGTTGTTTTAATGATAACAGGATGCAGGGAAGCGTGGTGACCTCAGAAAGTTATACCATGGATATATCTTCTGGCATAAACCTCTTCTGGCATTGGGGATTCTGCATTGTCCACTGCTTTGATATCCTGTGGCATGCCATTGCAGTGCAATGTATAAACTGCCTTCTCCAGCGCGCTCTCCACTATCACATAAGGACATTTAGGACTAGGCCCAGCTGATAAAACATCAAGTGGTTTCTGAGGTACCCATAGCAGGCTTGCATATTTGATATAGGATCTATGTCCCTGGGGATGATCAGGAGGCCACAATATGCTAAACTGCCATAATTTACATATTTTGGCAAATAATTTGAGCCCCCGTAGTGGGATTCAGCTGCAGATTAAGACATCTTAATTAGTGCCTGGACTGAATTGGGTTCTAAACTCACACTGTAGTTAATGGAGACCAATATAATGCATGCTGTAGAACACAGGGAGGGGGAGATGGGACTTCTTAATTTAGGGACCTATTTTTAGACATAGTTCTTGTGGAAGCAGGAATTATACTGCACAAGTCTCTGACTGTAATGGTAGCTTAGATACTCAACATTTGACGGTTTTCTATGTTAGTTTAGTGGAGACAATATCATATTTTTTTCTTCTACTTTCTATCTATCACTTTCTGTGATATTGGCCAAGTTTTTCCCTTCTAGATAATGCATTTTATCTCATTTTAGCTCCCACAGTATGCTTGTACAAATGTCTAATCTCATCTGTTGCATTTATGCCCTATTATAAGAGTAAAATATCATAATTAATGCATCAGGCAGATATTGAACTTAACAAATTTAAAATTTAAATTGCACTAAAGCAGAAGTAACAGATCCATGCTGTTAACTATTTCAGAGCAAGTCTGTTCTGAAGTTATATGATAAGGCAGCTTAATTCCAGAATAAGTATCTTCACAAAAACATTTGCACTGTAGTAACTAAACCCACTTGAAAGTATTCTATTTTTTATTACTTTTTTTTTTACCTAAGCAAAAATAATAATAATCTTTTCTTTTAAAAATTTATTTCTATCAAAACAACAACAACAAAAACAAAACCATAATATAGTCTAGTAATTCTTCTGATTCATTTGATTTCCTTCACTCTTTTCTACATTTCAGAAACAGATGTTGGATTATATCTTCTGTAAGGCATAATGTTCTCAGTTGCTTGGTAAAGGAAGGTGATGTCAGTAAAGGAACTGGTATAGCAAAGCATGACTCCATAACTGGAAAACTGGGAGAAAACATACCCAAGAGAGACACAACATCTGCATCTTTTGCAGTTCCTGAAAGCATTTTATTTCAGAATATTCTTCCTTCATTACAGTTTTGCAATTCTTTGTGATTATAATGTATTTGAAACAGAAGCTATTGCTTAGCATACTGAGAAAAGTTGGAAACCTCACTTCTATTCTGTTTATTTGGGAGACAGCTTAGAGTCTGCTGAAATTAGGCAAATTAATAGAGGAAAGTTCTACTAAACGAACATTCAACAGGTAAAATGCTGGGATCAAGGGATCTGCTGCCTGTTGAGCAGATTTATGGAAGCTGCCAGGGTACGTGTTTTCTCATTCTGATCCTCTTCTGCTGGCTCCTGTCAAGCATGGGTTTCCAGGCTAGATTTTTAAGGTACTTATTTCTGGTCTGATTCAAAATGCCTGTTTTTAGATAACAGTGAACTGGACAAAGGTTGAATTTAATCCATACCCCACTTCGCCTAGAGGCATTTGAGGTTTTTTCTTTAAAGGTTTCTTAGACAGGTACTGATCAGCACCCACTAAATGATCTCTTGTCATCTTAAGTGACAACAAAACAGAAATCTGTCTTCAAAGAAGTCACTTGGTCCCAGACGTTCACATGAATTTAGCTACCTCCCATCAGTTTCAAAACAAATCAGTTGACTCATTAACCCTGTTATAAGCCATAGTGTCTTTGTAGTACTACGGTAACATTTAATGCCTTTTGCCAATCTGCAGTTGATGGAATTCAGATCTTTTAATTTTAATGACATGAAATTCCTGAAATCAAATGATGAGTAAAAAATCTCTGCTTCAGGTTGGTATTTTTTACAAGTTTTTCAAACTTGCATTGAGAAATGCCTGGACCTGTGCCAGATCATCACGTAAAGAACCCAAGGAAAAAAGACACTTTACATTAAATACCAAGATTTGTAAGCCAAAATCACTGCCACTGTGTGCTTAAATCATAATTTTTAGATGGCACTAGGTGGTAATAATATCCCTAGAAAATTAGATAACTGCAGATCTGTGCCATAGATCTGGATATTCTGTCTTTCTCTTTGTTGCAGGTACATATCAGAGTGTTCTAATCACTTTTGCAAGTATTGGAGGAGTCAAACATACAACATTTAATTGGAAGATAAAAAATTGAAGCAGCATGCCAAACTGGTGATTAGGTAGCTGACTGTCCATTGCGTTTTCACTAAATAATTTGCTAAATTATGACCTGGTTGATAGTAACTGTTCCTCTCTGCAGCATGAAGGCACCCATGTTTCTTATGGAGTTTGACAAAGAGCATCACATTCAATATTTTACATAAGCTAAACTAACACCGAGGTTGGTGCTTTAGGCTTCTCACCTTGTACATTGTGTAGAGTTTGGGCAGATATTGATATAGAGAGAAAAAGACAACATAAGTACTCAGGGTTTTCTTCTCCTCTTGTAATCTTTCTCCTGTCTTTCATCCCTTTTAGCACCAGCTTCACCTGTTTATCTGTTTACCCAGTAGAAAACTACCCAGTTTCATTCAGTATGTTAAATATATTTTCCTGTTGTCAAAGTATATATACATGGATAGTAAGACATCTTACATGTGCTAATTATATATATATGATTTAATTTATATTCTGTACATGTAATAGACATTTAAAGATATATTAATATGCATTGTATTATTAATTTTATCTAACATTCTTCAGCACAGTGTATTGACACATAAGATCCTAAAACTACAATGAGAACCAGAGTCCTTGGCTAACCATGGATTCAGAAGTTCATTTATATCATTTGCATTTTCTATAAATAATTTACACATTGTTATGAAGCTGTGCTTTGGTCTTCAGTTAACCATTGAAGAAGTGTAGCCACCATTACACATAATGTGTAATCTCTAAACTATGAGAGGTTATTTAGATTAGTTGTAAAATTTAGGGGGTAGGGTTTATTTGTTGAAGAAAATATTTGACTGCTTTGATGTAGATTCACCTACCTAACTCCAAGCACCTACACAGTAAAACTCCAGCTTCCCTGTAGCAAAACAAAGATTTTTGGCACTTTTAGGGGGTATTTAGCTTGATTAAGACCCTGATCAGCCCCTAGATTTACCTCACTTTGCCAGCATAAGAAATGTAGGATGAATAGGCACTCAGCTTATAATGTTTTGGTATATTAAATTCAAGTGAGAAAAATACGTGTATCTGTAAATCTCTAAATCTCTAAAATCCAGTGACAATAAAAGCATTTTTCAAGAATATTTCTAACCAAATACATGTGGAGAACAATCATACTTAAAGAAAATTCATACTGAAGGAGACAGATGTCGTGAAATTAATTGGTTAGGAATGAAAAGAAATATTTACAGAAATTTTCTGCACAGTTTCCTAAATTTGGGCTCTAGTAGTAAGAAGTAAAAATAAGCTCCTTTTTTCTCTATAGTTTTTGACTTGTGCAGTAGCCTTCACATATTTCTCTCCACATCAGCTTGCTCATCTATTTTTAAACCTCACTTCAGTATGTCTTTTCATCACTATTTAAACCCATGAATTTCTTTTTTTTCCTCTGAGATATATGTATATATTTTACCTCTGTAAGTTATTTTGGAAGAGAATTTGAATGAAATACCATAGAGAAGAAATAACATTGTCACCATTAGGCAGTTTCTTCCTAGGCTGAACTTCTAATTAAGTCATTCGTGGTTTCTGCAGAGGAATACTAACCATATGTTTCTAGGGATACCAGGGTTAATTGTCTGCCTAGACTATAGGGACTGCATTTCTTTAACTAGCACAGATTGCTAAAAGAAAATAAGCAAAGCTTTCTGGAACAGAATTATAATTTTAACAAATAATACCTATATTCAAAGTATCTTTGTAGAGGTTCACAGGTAGGTAGATGAAAGTTTGGGCAGCAAAAGTAATGAGATCCACATCAGAACAGTTAACATGAGATCTATAACGAGGAAAAAGGAAAAATGGAGAAAAAATAAAAAAAAAATTCACCTTGATAGAGGGATGAAGTTACTAAATTTCATTTGAACTTTGAGCCTCAGTGTCATTGGATAGTCATCGTTTCATACACAGGTTAACTGGTACAACTGTTACTAAATCAAATGAGAGATCAAAGAGGAAATACAGAGTTTGGGCAGTTACTTGGTTCACAGCCATCCAAATAGGAAGGAAAAGCCTTATGCAATTTTTTCCTGATGAAGAATCAGCCAAAGTGTACTTGCATAAGACATTTCTAAGTGGTACAAACTTTCTGCAGATGTAGGAATAGCCAGATAGGGAAGACTTTTGTACACAGCTAAAAAAGTTAAGAGTTATTTTGTACAGAGTGTAAGATAATCTATAGTGATGGATCATACATGTGCAGGACACTGAACCATGGACCAGCTGGATGTAAGAATCAAGAATACAGTGGATTCAGGAGTCACACCTGATCCACCTGAAGATACCATTTTGATGAGCCTTGCAATGGAAACTCCCTTCACTAACCAGATGGTTGCTGACCAACCTAAGGGATTTGATGTTCCATATAAGTTTTACCCAGTCCAAGGATTCCAATAAATTAAGGGTCATACCCTACACACCCTTTTTATTTTTTATCATTTTTTAAATTTAATTTAATTTAATTTAATTTAATTTAATATTTATTTATTTTATTTTATTTTATTATTTTACTTATTTATTTTATTTTATTTTATTTTATTTTATTTTATTTTATTTTATTTTATTTTAATTTTCAACAGTTCTTTTCTGTGAATGCCTGAGCAACACAGATATGGAAACAGATGAATGCTTACCTCAGCACTCCACCCTGTCAAAGCACAGCCCAAGGTGCTAGATGGTAAGAAGTTGACCCAAATCTAACCCAAAGTTTCCTTCCTTCCTGTTTTCCTTTAGCAAGCTGTCAGCACACATTGCTGGAGGTAGAGTACTACTACCACTACTGTGATTACAGTGTGCTAATTGGCTTCAAGCAGCTTATATGAATCATTTCAAAACACAGCTTAAAGTAAACTCCCAGATCCTAGTGAGCCTGTGACATGTTCAGCAAGAGCATTATTGAGCTGGCCTCAGCTTTTCCCAAAACATTAGAGAGCAGCCATGCAAAAGTTTAGCTTAGTATCTATGCTATCATCTTTCAGACTTGCTCAGCATTGTCTTGAGTGAGATCCTGTCTGAGAGTAATCACGGAGCACACCTCGACATGTGAATGGGATAGTTGCTGTTACATCAGGCTAAGAACAATCCACTCAGCCTCTCTTTCTGGACCAGCTGTGTTCCAGCTGTGAAGACTGGGTGGCAAGCTGGGCTGGGTGTCAAACCCTGTTAAAACTGAGGCACTGCTTCTTTGTTTGCTTCACATCCAACAGGACTTTACCTTACTTACTTCAAAAATAAAACTGAATGCATTAAATGATTTAACAGCATGGTGTCTAGCTCAGTAACCATACAGGAGCATTTTCCTTCACATGTATTCTACTCAAAACATAATGCAGAAAATAAGCCCTTTTATAACTCCAAAATTCAATAACTGTCCAGTGTGACTTTTTCCACTACCTACTGGATAAAGCCTTTGACCCAGCATTTGTTTGTGCATCCCTTCTGAGTTTTTTACATATCTACTGATGACTCCAGTGAAGATTTGTATAATTGTCTCCTGAACTGCATCTCAGTCATAGAACAATGCTACAGATTCTCAAGCGATGTATCTGTAGAGGGAAAAACTGAAAAGAAAAAAAAAAGTGATATAGAAATTCAGGATCTTGTCAATATGCGCTACTTTTGGTTATTCTACGGTGTTTCCCTTTGTAAATCACTTTACACTTTCCTTGGATGGTTTTATATTGCAACTAACTGCTAAATTGGCAAGGCTGACTGTAGGTTGCTTAAGTTCAGATTCCTCGTTGTGTTCAAGAAGTTCTTTGCTAAATGAAGCCAAGTTTAGAGAGGTAGATTTTTAAATTCTACTTTCCGTGGCACGCTGTCCTGGTTTTAGCTAGGAAGTTGAACAGCTGTGTGGTGCTTACCTGCCTGCTAGGTTCAACCATAGCACACACCCAGTAAAGCACTTTATCAAAAATATTTTCAGAAGTGCTGACATATCTGATAGCTAATATCTTCAGGAAATCTTGGCACTGGAGCAAGAATTTTGTTGACTTTCAAACCAATTTAGTTCCCTAATTAGTGAAAACTCAGAGGATTACTAGAGACTACTAGAACCAAGATAGCAAAAGATACTCAGTTCTGCCAAGCAGTAGCCTACAGGTGTTGTTACAGCTTAGGCAGAGGCAACTACACACCCACTACGTTGGTAAGCTAGGTGTGTAAGTGCACAATATTTGTTCCAGAACAAAGTCAGCCAACTCTACCTTAGTATCATGTTTAAAAAACTTTTAAGAAGAGAGCAGACAAATATGTATAAGGTATGTAAAGCAGAAACTAGTCTGTGATTTAATTAATGCACACTTAGTCTATGAACTACAGTTTTATTCAAAAACATGTTTTGAATATATACTGAGATCTTAATGGTGATGAGAAATCTGAGCACATTAATGTCCAGAAATGCATGGGAATTTTGCATCTACATCTTTAGGTGGCTTTGAAATTCTCAAATACAATTTACAAAATCTTTCAAACTGCTTAAAAATTTATTGGTGATTCAAAATACAGTTAAGACACAGTACAAAGCTTATTATATCAAGACCTATAGTAAGCAAGAAGTATAAGAAATATGTTCATCTAGTAATAATCTCACTTATAACTGAAACGCAGCTACATCTTCAGAATAGGGACACACAGGAAAAAAAATAAATAAATAAAATAAACATTCAAGACAAATTTAAGTTATTCAAATTTGCTTTGTTCCTGCATAGGCGATTTACTGCATTTACTTATATATTTTTATACACCAAGCACTTGTCTTTATTTAATTTTTATTCGTTATTACAGAAGAGGTTAAAACTACAAAACATCTTGGGAGAAGCAGAAAGAGTAATGCTGCAACTAATCGATAAGTACACAACACTTTAAGCAAAATATAGACATCTGAAATGGAAAGCTAACAGGTCACTTGGGCTAATAGCCCCTAGCATCTTATACAAATAAATAATTACTGTCTTCTAATACTCCTCTTATACTCTAATACTACTCTTTTCCTTGCATTCTCAATTCTCATCTGAATATATTTTTCTTAATATTTATTTACAAATATCCCTGTTACAATCTAATCTAGCACTTTCTGATATTCTCTATCCAATTAAGCATAATAATTGAATCCCTCTGCTGCCCTCCTTATGTTGTTAATATAAATTCATAATTATCTGACTCCCATCCTATTAAGTGTGCTTTGGATCAGACCATATGCGATCTTCTCTGTTCTGAAACAGATCATTATTTTTTTAATAGTAGAATGGCATTTTCTGTTTCAAAGTTCTCTGGATATGACCTTTAGGGATTTCACAAACTTTTGTAGCTGTTGTGCAAGACTCCTTATCCTTTTAAAATCCATAATAAAGGCCTGTCAGATATTGCTGCAACAGGATAACATATTGCCTCTACACTAGGATCAATCAAATCCCAGGCCCTGAGATTCAATACATCTTGTCTAAAAGATGTGAAATTTGCTGAATAAATTAAGGGGAAAGTTTATAGACCTTGTGGACATAAATTAGGAAATCTAGTTGATACACATCTAGGATGCAAATTCCTCGTGCACTGTTTAGCTAATGAGCTATGTGATTGCTTAAAAAACACATATAGTTCCAGAAACAGAGTCAGAGCTCTGAAGGCCACAGTTTTGCTAATTATAATATATCCCTTTCCATTGCTGTAATTATGACTTCACTGGCATTGCCATTTATCAGTGTAGCAATCTCAAATGAATTCATGCAGCTTCAAGGCATTATTACTTGGTACTACATAGTTATTTGTACCAGTGCATTTTCTGTTCAAAATGCAGCTAAATTAGTTGTTTTGATTTTGTACTGAAACAAATGGCTTGTCTGGGCAAAAGAGAATTCCTCTACGGCTCTTCCTCATCTTCCTACTGGATTATCATGACTTGAACACTCTGTCACACTTTCTGCATTGTAAAATGAAAATAGATCACATATGAAGTGAATGTACCTGGGGTGACTGACGGGCTGTAGGATTGAATTCAGCCCCTTTCCCTTACCTTGAACTTTTTCCTCTTTTTTTTTTTTTTTCCCTCTCTCTCTTTTACTTTATCTCAACTTCTTTTAAAGACAGGGAAGAAGACTTATCAGCAATTTACTGTGGAGAAAGGAATCAGAGAAGAAGTGCAAGGCTATCTAGAAAGAATCAGTTTGTTCTGCATAATGGGATGTATAGTTTGGATGCAAATTGCATGTCACTTGAAGTGAATCACTGAAATTTGTATCTAGGCAGATATAGCCCTACTTTTAACCCTGACCTAGCAGTGCTTTTTCATATCAATGCTGACAGGATGATCATGGCTTAAATTACTCTGCTGAAAGTAAGGCAACATGAGCACTAAGAGTCTAAGATCCCAATTACCCTTTCAATGGGCAGTGTTGGACTCAGAAAAATCTCAGCTCCACTGTGACCACGCAGTTCTACTGCAAAGACAGAGGGATCATACTGTGATGACTAGACATAGCAAAGGTAAACCATTTGTGCTGTATATAGATATGTCCATGAATCCACATGAAAAGGTGATGTTGGTGTTTCCCCTATGCAGAGAGGTGCACACAGAGTAAAGATGGCTTGTATATTCAGATTCAAGCACAGAAATGTATAGGAAGTATTAACTAACTAAAACACTAGTAGATGTGACCAAGGACTGCAGCACAGGGACTTTTTTATTTTGCTTTCTGTAGGAGTCATTTCTGGGTTGTATGAGATTCTCCCTCTTGAACAGAGAATTTTACTTTGACTTAAAAAGGCAGCAGCAAAAATTCACTTCTGATATTCCTAAATAACATTAGCTATAGAGAATAAAACTTAGGACAAATTTGCCTCCCTAATTTGTAAGGCTGATGTTCTGTTTTTAAAAGGTCTATGGAACATCTGGATAGTTCACTGTCATGTAGACAACTTCATTAGTGGTTATTAAACAATTATATAAGATCACTAGAGCATGTCGGGGCGGGGGGAGTCTTAAACTGACATTTTAATTAAACTCTATGTTCTGAGCAGCTGCTGACCCCCACTGTTGAAGAAGACTCCTAGATTAATGGAATTCAAATCCAGAAGGGACTCTTTCAGTTGTTTAGTTTGAATGTTTATATAACATGGGACTGGAAACATCACCTGGTACGTTCTGTATCTCAAGCACAGCTCTTGTGAGAATCACAGAATCTCTTTCTGAAAATATCTAGAAGTTCTTATATCAAGACTTCAAGTGAATTCATGTTTTGTTTCCAAATGAATTATTCTAGTAATTCATTGCCCTATTTAAAATATATGTTTTGGCAGGTTATTGGTTGTTCTGAACCTTATTGCCATAGGAATTGTCAAAAGTTTCCCACATGAGTAATTAAAGCATTTCTTTGTTAGAACCATTTATATTAAACTATATATTCACCCAGAGGAATATAACAGAAAGATTTACTTAATGATGGTGTCCTCAGAACATGTTATATTTCCTACTCTGGACACAGAAGTGCAATATATAACTTAGTTGTTATCTGGATATATAATGGTTAAAGGTAATACATTTATTAATTTTTCATAGTAATTTTTATTTTCTGAGAATCTGTTTCACTTCCTAGTATTAGGTCTGAAACTGAGTGTTTGTATGTGTGTCCATGCATGAGGGACAGACAGGAAAGAAAAGGAAGTTTTTATGTATGTGAGTATAGACAGATACATACATACATACATTACATATAACATGCATAATTGCACTGAGCTGGGGTTTAGACCAGTTGATCTCCATTGTTAATTTCTACTAACATCATTCTTTTATTTTGTGATTCAATCCATTGATGGATCGATGATCATGCACATGATCAATTAACAGAATACCTGCATGTTTCACGTATAACCATAGATAGACTTTCAACAAAACTCTATCAGATATTTCAGTCTCCCTCTCTCCCTCCTACCCTTCCTTTCTATAGATACATCACTCAACATAAGAACAGTGAAAGGTAAATTGACCTAAGTTCTGCCAGTGCTTGCTGAGTGACTTTCTCAAAGCCTTCTGGACAACAGTCACATCTATCCTCTTCAGATACTTCTGTGGAGCTCACAAAATAAAAATGAGATTGATATTTACTTCTAAGTGTTAGGACATGAAATTGCCAGTTGACTTAGACAAATAATAATAGAAGGGAAGTGGTTTCTTTCATCTTAATTTTTTTACTTTATGGATGAACCTTTAACTTTATACACACAAAAATAAATCTAATTTACTTTGATACGTAATGTTATGGTTTGCTTTCCAAATAATATTGCCCAAAGCAGAAGAAAATAAATATTTCATATGCATCAGTTTGTCCTGAACAAATTTAATAGGAGTGTGTGTTTTTTTTTTCAACTATTGTGAGTGTTCGAAGGGATATGGCATCACAGATACTTTATTCTGCATGATTTTTTCCTCTGTACAGACAGTGATATCGATTGCCCTTGGCTCTACAAAAAAAGCTGATCCTTAGAAGGTAGAAAAGCTGTTGTGTCCCACTTTTAAAAGACTGGGATTTTGACACATCAGAAATGCTTCATAACTGTGACTTCTTTAAAAGATTAATGACAAACCTTAAAAACATTACTTCACGTGGGAAAAATGTATCTTTCTACTAAAAGTAAATATAGATATGAGTTAAAAGATAAGGGGATTGCTAAGAAGAAACCAAGGGAAGAGGATCACTGGAAAAATATTTTACATAATGCATATCTGTATGCATTTTTTTCTTTTACTGCTTGTCCATAGCCTATATTTCAGGCTCTATAGTACCACACTATTTTTCTGGTTTAGATCTGCAAGGTACATAAAATATAATTACAATATGAAAATATATAGGAACACCAGGTACTCTATTTCAAAGAATTAGAAAGAAAAAAAATATATATATAATATGAACAAAGAAATAAAATGAACAACAACAAAAAAAAAAAAAACAACCAAACAAACAACCAACCAACCAAACAAACAAAAAAATATATAAAATTCTCAGGACTTTTATTTTAGCAAATCATTGGGTAAAATAAGAATAAATGAAGACTGTAGAATTTACCTTTGTATAACAGTATGAAATTAAGACATAGTTTTACCTGTGCATTTGCTAATAAACAACACATTCAATTAGATACCAAATCTGATTTATTTGTCTATGTAATTAAAATGAAAATGTTCAGATCATAATAGTAGAAGCCTCAACTTTGGTTGTAGCACAATGTATTACTGTTGATGTCCATAATAATTCATATGGAAAAATATCACAGCTTTAAATATCAACATGTGCCATCCTGAGATAGAGCTTTGTGTACCCTATGTACAAGTCTAAACTGCTCTAATGGAGCTCTCATTCAATATGTCTCAGTGAAGGTCTTTTGATGCTCCAAGGACCTCTATTTAAGCTATGCCAGTACCTTCTTTAGCAGGTGTTGCAGAGAAATGATTCCAAGAAATGTTAGCTTGGAACACTTTTTAAGTTTATTTACCCTGATGATTTGTGAATTTGATTTCCAAGATGTTCTGCATTTAATGAAATGTGAACCTTAAAAACTAAGTGGTACTTTTTCCATGCTAACAGGCCCCAAAAAACTAGGCACAAACCAAAGGGAAAACAATGTCTTGGAAATATAAAGTAAAAACATTCCCTCTGTGATGCCTTGTTAATTACTGAACATATTTAGGATTTATAGTAATCAAATTAAGTTTATTTTGACTACTCAATGTATATATTACAATGTTTGATTAATAATTAGAACATACCTCTATTGTGCATCACATGAGCAATGTCAGGAAACCCACGGATGTGGTTTTCATGACTACTATCCATCCATGCTGGTATCAGCATCAGATCAGATGGATTCTGTGCAGCAAACAATGAACATCATCTGCATAAAAGGCATCCTGGGATATATTCTTTCTGTTGTCACACAAAGTATTGATAAAGGTGTATTTTATTACTTTAAAGAAGAAAAATCTCTTTTATGGTGGTCTAGAGAGCTTAGGAATTCCCAGTGTCATCCTTATGGGAGGCTAGGGGAATGTTTTATTGTTACTGAAGAACATACAGAAGCTCAAAACTGCCACTTTATTATGGTCCTCGAACTCTAAAATTTCTAAATAAAGAAAGCTTTTTTTGTTTTGGTTTGGTTTGGTTTGGTTTGGTAGTTGTTATCTTTGAGTTTATTGCCTTCCAAAAGCGAAGAATTAAGTGTATTTCAGTTTGTCTCCTGCCCTTGAAGAAAATAAATGACTTTTTTTTTTTTTTTTTAATCTAGACCTAGTTATGAGCTATCACGCCTGGTATCTATAACATCCTCCCGGGAGAAATAAAAAAAAACTGCAGTTATATTTTATTACTGATGTGTGATATAGGAGGCATACTGGCTTCATCCAAGTACTTCAAGTTTTCAGATTTTAGAAATGAAGCTATCTTGTGTCAGTCCACTGCTTAGGCAGAAGAAGTACAGCAGGTGCAGACATTTGAGTTGAAGACTTGATGATCACAAGACTGCAGAAACTTAGTTGAAAGAATCCATTGGCTCATGTCACAGCTGCGCTGAATGAAGGTCAAGACAAAGAAAGGAAAGAGGATGAGGCAGGTGGGCATGGACAATGGATTTGTACTGACCATGTCAAGACACATTTGTTGAGAAGCTGGCAGTCTTCCTTAGGTTGAACTCATAGTTTTTCATCTAGTAGTGTCTCTTCTGAAACCTCATCATCTCTGTCCAGTCCAATTTCTCTTATTGCTTGTCAGTGGTTTCTTGGTGTCAGTACCTAAGTTCCAACACACCAGCATTTGTAAATTGGCATTTAGAAGGCATGCTTCAAGAAGAAGCCTTCTCCTCCTTCTAGAGGCTGACCTAGTTGCCACCCTGAATATTTAAAACCTCTTGAAATATTAATGATTCATCACGTACAACCTTTTCCAGCCTCACTGGCACATCGACCTATACCTGTTAAGGATGGTATCCCAATTGTTTATGAAGGGAAGACAGCGGTATGTGTTAGTCCCATTCTGCCTCACATATCTGTTCTTGTATGAAATTAATTCCCAGCAGCATGGACAAGAAAAAAAGCAAATTCCAAACTGGACAGTGAGGGTGTATCTACATCAAAAATTGCACATATCACATATCACTTCCTGACTGTGAGACCTGTTGACAAAAGAGCACCTGCTTTGGCATTACTGGGTTCTCCAAGCCTCTAACAGGTGATTGCATTGTCTTCAAATTTGATGTGGCTCTTGCCATCTGCAAGTATTGCAGAATGATCAGAAATTGTTTAGAATAATGCCTGTTGGTGAAGGTCAAAAATGGGATAAGGACTTTCCTAGGGACAAGTAAATTGCCTAGAAACATTCTCTGACATATTCAGTTTATTACTGTAGACAACAGTCATGGTATCAAAAGTCCAGGGCACATCATGGTATGCTCTCTTACATAACAAAGCTACACTCATATTCATGAAGCTACAGATGCCTCCATCATGCCAAGAACTTGCCATCCTCCACACAAAAGACTGATTCAACAAGTTTTTTTTTTTTTTTTTAATGTATCTAAACATCATACTTAAGAGATAACACCTCTTCTGCACATGTTCCAAACCACCCCACAGCCCCTGAATTTCTTTCGGTTACTGTATATAACTCTCTTAGACTTGCTACCCTGTGGATCCTTCAGTGGGACAGGTAAGAAGTTTCACATTTATTTATTTAGTTTATTACTAACTTGATGTGTGGATTTATTACCTAAGACCAGACAACTATACCAGTGTGTTAGGGAGGGAGGGAAAGGGTGAGGGAGAGAAGAGAGTGAAAAAGGGAGAATGTATTTAAAAGCAAATCTCTTTTTGAGGGCCAAAACCAGATGTGAAATGTCTTGCTATCATGGAAAAACTAGTCCTCCAGGCAGAATGTGGCTTTTATCTTTCATGAGCAAAGATGTTTTGTTTTTTTTTTTTCCTTAAACAGCGTGAGTTACAGTTTCTTTGTAAATGTCACTGAAGAAGAATGTCTCCAGTATGTCTTTCATTTATAAGGCCATTATGAGGAGGTTATTCAACATTCTAAAAACCAAACAAGCTAAACAGCCATAAGAAAATAATAACCCTTAATAAACAGAAGGATAGGAGGCAGTGCATTTTCAGGTTACGTTCATAAATGACTCAAAGTTCTTAACAAATATCTAGTAATTAAGCTTCCAAACAGACTAGGAAAGTAGTTAAGTATTTTTATCTAGTTCCAAATCACAGGCAATTGCAAGAATAGAGAAGCTAAATCAGAAACTGTATCAGTAGCAGAGCCAGGAATATAACCTATGAAGTCATCTCTATTCTTCTTTGAGAGGTTAATACTGGAATTGACACCAACCTGAGTATCTTTTGCCCCTGAGAACTGAAAGAGAAAACTGTCTGTTTAATTTAGATGCCACATCACCACCTCTATGAGTTTCTGGCCTTACAAGGACTACCCAGGCCACCTAACACTACTACCAAAGCTTCATACATAAATTCAACTGAGCAAAGCATTAACCTCTGACAGATTGTCCAGTTTATCTGCCCGTTTCTCTATCAAATTGCTCACAGAGGGAACTCTTCATCTAAGTGTAAAAGTAATGCTTTTAAGTTTGGCCTTAACTTCCTGGCATTTTGCAAGTTGCTTGGAAATTCTCATAAAATCTTGGGAATTCTCATAAAATTCCCATAAAATCGCATAGCTGAGATTTTAAGGTAACAGCTAAATTTTAGATGTCTGTCCTTTAGTTATCTGAAGTGAAGTTGTGCTGCAGAGTGCTTTGAGATTTTCAAGACATTACAATTTTTCTAAATCTTTCTCCATTCATCTATTCCTTCACAGCATTGCTTTAATATGACCATACTGGCAGAACATTTTATTCCTTTAAATGTTGCCATTTATGTTCACAGGAGCAATGCTTGTAACAGCAAAACCCATATGTATTTATATTTGTTCATGTAGCATTGCTGGTCTCTCATTGCCTCACACAGTTCTCTTGCCATGGTGATAATAACATAGTTTGTAACAAAAAAATGTTTTAAGTTATCAAGAAATAATGTATTTGCACCAGTAATATGTTGAATTAGATAGTGATTCCCAACTCATGGGCTGTTAAGTTGGGAAAACAGTTTGTTATCTTTACCTCAAAGAAAGTGTATAGTGTATGACAGAGAGAGAGTAGGAGGATTGAAGAGCCCTAATTATTACCCAAGACTCTGGAGAGCTTCTCATTTTGGAGGCCATGTCATGAGCAGATGACACAAAAGTAACCAGTTTAGATGGGAATGGAGGAATAGAGATTGCTAAATGTAGAAGCTGTACTGACATTACAAAACAGGGAACCTGTGGGAGTCATTTTCATTTCTCTCTGGCAAAATGCCTCTGCTGGGTTACCACCAAGGGCACTGACATTGAGCTGGGAATAACTGTGGCCCTGTGTGAAAAGGGAGAGAAAAACTCACATGGAAGATATACGTTATTTTATTTTATTTTATTTTATTTTATTTTTTCCATAGGAACAAAATGAAGGTCTTGGTGTTCCTTATTCTTCCTCATTGTCTCTCCCATGTCTGGACATTTTATCTCATTCTGAGGGAAGGGATCACCTTTCAAGGGGACAGTTTTGTGATTTGTTTTCCACTCAGAAGAATGCTGAGTTCTTCAGGTCATGGCAAATACTTGGACAGGAGATGGGGAGAGACAGCAGAGAAGTATATTGAGGTTGGTGGTCCTCACTCCTAACCCTGGAACAATAGAAAATCTACAAAGATTTTGTAGGACTCATGCCAAACAATTTTATTTATTTTTTTTCTCATCCCAAACATTTTATTTTATGTTATGATTCAGAAAATAAAGGAAAGACAAAGGAAATAACTTATGAAATTCACCCACAGAATCAGTTTTGAAAGCAGAAGTAGAATCTACATGTCCATGAAGGGAATCCAGCTCTCTGACCAGTATATCTTACTGTTCATGTGAACCATCATGTTGGCTAAAATACAAAGTAAAAACCTGGCTTGGCCTAAAATCAAGAAAACTTTCTCAGATCAGATTAAGACATCTATGGAGTTTTCCTTATTTCACAATTTTTAAAGGTGTTCAGGGAAAGGTCATAAACAAAAATTTCTGTATTGTGATGATCTGTATCCTACACTTAGCTGTCTCTAGCAGAGAAAATGAAAGACAGAGCTCTTCCCTGCTGGAAGCAGGAGGTGACAAGACTGCTTCCTTTGAAGAGCCAGATGAAGTAGGCAGGATGATCTGGGGGAGCTTTCCTTAACTTCAGAACACTCTACATGTGCCTCAAGTGCTGGAAGGAACTCTGGCTCTTCTACTTACTCAGAAAGGTGTTGCTCCAACTAGACGCTCTTGCCTACTTCATCATTTGAGTAGAACTAAGCACTTCTAATTCTTCAGAAAGGACCTGGCTTCTTAAGGCTTCTCAAACTATGCTGTAAGCATTGTTTTGGATTTATACAGCCTTACAGTTTTAGTCAATATTATTTATATTTTTCTTTCATTCTTTCCTTATGGAGAGGATGAAATGACAAAGACCAAACTCTCAGTTTTGGCAAAGCAGGTGGGGAACGGAAGTATTTTCTCTCTAGTGTACATACAAACATGAAACTGAAATATAAATCAGTTTAATTGACCAAGGACACATAACAAACTGGGTGGAAAACAAACAAACAAAAAAAGCCGAAACAAAAACAAACAAACAAACAAAAAACACCTCCCAAAAAATAGTGTCTGAAGAGACAGAAAGAGTGGGGAGCTTTATTCTTCTGTATGAAGCAGTTTCTATTGGAGGAAAAAACCCTGAGAGGAGAGCCTTCCCTTCCCATCCAATCACAATTGATTTTTTTTCACAGCTAATTAAAAGGGTTTGCATTAAATACTAGATATTGATTTGTTCAGCATCTTATTTCTGTTTTGGATCTCAGAACATTTGTACCAACATTCCTGTTACAAGGAGAACTTGTGTTGACTCTCGGATACTCTCCAGACAGTTATGTAGTCAATTAAAAAAAAAAAAAAAAAGGTATCCAGGGTCTATGTATATCACATGATAAGATGGTTACAAAACGTGCTCATACCTCTTGTCCAAAGATCAAGGCTTTCTCAATGTATAATAATAATAATAATAATAATAATAATAATAATAATATAAAAACAGCATCAGAAATCTATATAAGTCCACCGGAAAAACTTCTGCCATGACAGTGCTACAGCACATATAGGAGCCTCTGAACTGGAAAATTCTAAGTTTTAAAGAAGGACAGCAAAGACCATCCTACCATCCCTCCTACCACTTTGGGCCAAAAAAATCCATGAAGAGTTATAGATTATATTAATAATTTATTATTATTATTATTATTATTATTATTATTATTATTATTATTATATAATTTAATATTAATTACCACATCTGAGGATTTGAGGAATTTCTGAAGACTGAGCAGACAGTTTCATCTGTGTAGAGAGTGTGATTTTTCGGAAAATTTAAGAGGAAAGGGTTAACGTTGATCTGCATACTCTGGATGTCTTCTTTTAACTGATAGAGAAATTTATTGAAATACATTTCTGTTTTAACTTTTCAATGAATTCTACAGCATATACATATATAAGTGATGTTGAGATTATAAACCGCATTCATGAGAGCGCACATATTAAGAAAAAGATGGTTTTATTTTCCTAGAAATGTCATAGGACATTTCTGCATTCATAGCAGTTACAGGGCATTCAGAGCATAGATATTGAAACAGTACAGCCTGCATCCTGGTAAGAGCTTAGTCATGGAACTCCCCAATGCAAGAGGTTAATCAACCCTGTAGCTCCCTTATAAACATAGCCCTAGTGATACATTAGATGCAACCTTTGTTTACCATCTTAATAATTAATTCACTATTGATTTAGGATAAAAATTGTATCTCATCTGCCAAGATCACTGTATGTGAATTGATCTGGTATTGGTAAGTTGTACGTGTTATCAGCAAACACGTAACACTGTCTGCCATATTTATATCTTCAAAGCTATGTTAGCATGTGTAAGTCTCTACATACATGGATACAAAAATATAAAGAATGTAAAAATATTAAGATAAACTTATTAAGGGGAAATGCTTACTCATCTAGTTGCCTATGTAAAATCAATATGTACAGTCCTAAGGGGAAAAAAAAAAAAAAAAAAAAAAAAAAATAAAAACACTAAGACACTAGGTGTAAAAGTACATATTTTCCTGGTGGGAAAAAAAAAAAAAAAAAAAAAAAAGTAAATATCTACTGTATTTAGGTGGTTTTTGTTTCTCTGTTTGTTTTTCCCCAAAACATGTCATCATCTGTTACTCCAGAGAAAAAAGCAGATTAGTGTCCAGACAGTAGATCTTGAGACCTGGTGTTGTAACTTTCCTTCATTTTCCTTCATAAAGGCTGTATTTCAACACTTTGAACATGTCTAAAAAGGAAATCATCTGAATTATCTTTGAAATTAGGTAGCTTCCAGTTCAGACAAGATTGCTTCTGAGTGTACCTGGCAGCATGTATATCAAGTCTGGGGGTGTTCAGTACTCCAACAAAGGGATGCCAAATAACTTCAGGGGGCTCCAGGATAAGTTGTCATCTTAACCATGCTTTTGAGAGCTAGATAATCATGATTTTGAGAGCTAGATACTGTCCATACTAATTAGGAAGCTTAAGTGTTGTAGTATACAATCTCAATGCAATATTGCAGTTTTGCAATATTTGCAATATTGCAATTACCAGCTTACTCTGGGGCTTTATTTTCAACCGAGACCTTGAGTTTGGGATTGCTTAAAGGAAGTAGATCAAGGTGGTTAAAAAACACCATTTCCATCTCAACACCTATTCCATCTCAAGTTTTATGATAGCTAATTCTTGGTGTTTCTGCTCTTGCTCTGAGGGGCACATAGTGAAGTGAAGGTTTCAGCTTTCTTCCTCTAAAAGCAAGTTTATAGCTTCCATATTTGTCAAGAAAAGATCGGGGGGGGTGGGGGGGGGTGGGGGGGGTGGGATTGGAATGTGACCTGACAGGAACAAAGCAAGTAAGGTATGGTATCCACAGGGAGTATTAGGAATATTCAGTGAATATGTTGTTCAGTATCTCAGATTGTGAGAGCTCTAAGTGCTGAATGAGATAATCAAGTAGTGCTATAATAGCAGCATCCCTCCCAGAAGTGATGTGAATCACTGCTATTATTTTGTAAGATACTTTGAGATCATATGATGGAAAGCCTTGAAGGAAGGTAAGGCACTATGTCTTATCATCATTGCTTTCTCTCTCTGAGCTATTCAATACGCTCAGTTAATGACTACACTAGTCATTATCTTTCCTATATTTCACGATTATACTATATTACACCAGTCACAGTCTTTCCCTTATTTCACTATTAAATGAAACTTACTGTTGATTCAAGTGTTATTGAAGAAGTTAGTGTATCTAATTGAAGGTTTCTGAGTCATTTATGGTAGTTTTAAAAGCTTAATCTTCAATTTTGAGGGCCTGGATGACCCTGATTACATGAACCATGAGCTACAGTATGTCTTTCTATATTTTCTGTGCCATTAACTCCCCTGATTCATTTGATGGCAGTATGACATACATCTTTTCACCTCTCTGTATATTATATGCATATTCAGTGACATCAACAAAATAAACGTTAAAGCAATGTGCTCAACTATATTTATCATGTATTGCTGCTGTATCAGTCCTACTGTTACAATTTTACCATACAAGCACTTCTAATGCAGATTGGGGAGTTTAAAATTCAGCATTTTAAAAGTTCACATAGGAGATTTTGAATGCGGCTTTCTCCCACAAGTTCTATGAAGTGAGCGTACAGTAAAGGTAAGAGGGCTGGTAGCAGACTGTATGTGAAGAGGATAATGTTTAAGATCATTTAGAATTTGGGAAAAAAAAAAAAAAGAAAAAGAAAGAAAAAAGAAAAAAGAACACATTCAGCATTTTGTAACTTTGAGGGGTTAGTCGATCCTTACAAGTATCTAAAGTGACAAAGTCCTATTCCTATTTATTTAAGTAATGAATGGGTTAAAGATTCCTTAGATGACCAAAATCACTAATTTCCAAATGCATGAAATGATTTGGATATAGAAATCTTTCTTTTACAAAGGAGAAAAGGTTCAGAGAAATCCTTACCTATTTGAGTATATTTAACATAAATTGAGAGAGAAATCCTTCAGTTCGTAATAAATAAGGTTATACGACATTTGACATACATGCTTTCAGATACATCTGTATCGCTATATATTATTAAAAGAAGTCATTAATCTTACTGTGAGAAACTTTCCCCAGTTGTTTTTAACTTTTGTTGTTTACAGTCTATTTGCATATAAGGTGTCCTCTTCCAGAGCAGTTTCTGGTGGCTTGAGGGATATTCACATTTAAATCATCAGCCAAACAACAAAACCTTTATAAAAATGACAAGAAAATAAATTAGTTTGAGGACAGATCAAGGAACATGAACAGAATTCTAAAAGAAATATAGCTCTTTAGATCTGGAACTGGATGAAAAATAATTACAAGTGCTAATTCTTATCTGTGCAACAAGAAGGGTGATATTCTGGGCTGTCAGTATGGTGTGATCAAAGACTGTGTCTAAATGGCTATACAGAAACAAGTTGTAAAAGAGTAACATGGACATTCCTCTTTCTAGTGTTTCTTACTTTTAGAAAGTATACCTTTCTAACCTTAGTAAAATTATTTTAGTGATTTATTATTTGATATTACTAACTAAAATTAGGTCACTCGATAACTAATGTTAAAACCAAATTAAATTCAATATGCAATGATTCCCAGCCATGAAGCAACTTTACACAGAAATATCAATATTTGTTGTATTAAACTTCCTTAACCTCTGAAAGAGAGTAACTACATCCAAATTTCCTATTGTTCATGGTCCTTCACATGTAGTAACTGCCACAATGTGCCCAGAAATGGTCTGTAAATATATTAGCTGTCCCAGGCAAAAAATATGACAGGGACTCTTCCAACAATTTAAACTGGGACACTGAGTTTCAGGGTGGCAGCATTTCCTGGTATAATTAAACTAAAAAAAAAAAAAAAGAGTGACCTCCGTGACCATAAGTTGTCTCAATTGTTTTATGGAAAGTAAATTTTCTGGAGGATATTCAGGTGGTAAAAATAGAATTCATTAAATGGATAAATTGCAAAATCGTCACACTCAGCTCAGACCATGCTATACTATTTAGTTGAGGACTAGCAGCATTACCAAGTAATGATACAGAGTTTGTGCCAAAGAAAGCTATTAGAGAATAGGAGAGCTCAGGAGTATTTCTGTATGAACACATTTTTCTTTGGTTTAGGTCACTGATGAGAAGGAGGATTCCATGTCCATATTTTCTCTCTGAAAGTCTACAGTCATCTTCTATCCATTAAGAGACTTTTCAAGGGGGAAGATAGAAATCTCTCATCATCAAAGACTGACTGACAGGGTACTGAATAAAAGTGCCCCAAGTTTTAGAAAGCCAAAAGCAATGTCAGCCAAACTGCAGAAGTTACAATATTTTTTGGTAATTTATTGAATGTCACTTTTGACAGGGAAACAATCTAAAACTTAGTATTAACACTTGTTAAGCTGTCTTGAGACTTGGTCTCTTTTCTTGATGGAGATATGTTTTATGTATTTATTTTCATTACATTTATCGTTTGTTGGGGGCTTGCAGACAGGAACAGGGACAAGATTCTTGCTCTAGGCAAAAACATACTAAGGCAAGGTATGAAAGGGTGGCTTGCTTCAAGAGTCTGTGGGAATAGGTTAAGGCTAACGTTTCTCAAAACCATTAGTGATTTTGAAATAACCTCATAATTCAGTTCTTCTTGCTTGTGACACCATCACGGGACTCATTTCAACAATGCTCAGCACCCTCCTTTTGAAAGTGAGATCACTGAAAGACAACTGAGCTCTGATACTTAAAATTACTAGTAATTTTTTGAAAGTAGCAACCCGTATTAATGTATTGTTTAGTACAATGGGCTGGGATTCTGGAATAGTTCTAATATCATGGCAATGAAAATAAACCATGACTGAGTTAGTATTTGTCTTTTTTGTCTCGTAATTTTTTTCTCCTTGTTAAAGCTTTGAGAAGTTTTGGGCAATGGATTGTTTAAAAACAATTTCTTAGGGAAATTGTTATGATTTGCTTTCAGGAGAGGGGCTTTAATGTTTCAGGGAAAATATTATGGGCCAGATACTTTTTGCTTTATCAAGAGCAGTTATCATTGTCATGGCTTGTCTGTAAAGTAGAATAGATCTCTGTTCTGATCTCAGTATTGTTTCTATGATATTCTTTTTCTTGAATGCTGACATAGGAGGAAAGAAGGGATTGAGATCAGCTCAGGGAGATAAAATGAATTAAAGTAAAAGGATCTTTTTTATATATATAATGTATCCTCTGTGTGTGTATATACATATATATACACACACAAGCAAAGACTTCAAATAATATCTGTTATTTTCCTAGAAATACATCTCCCTGTTTCCCTAGTGGTTCTTACAGGTGCAAATCCTTCACAGGCCAATTGCTCACCCCTTTCCATTACTGAAAGGTTTTTCATTTCCCTTAATGATTAAGGACAGCCTTTAAAAAGTATTTTGTAACAACCTAACGTCCTTCTGCATGCAAAGGTAGGGGATCAACATCTCACTTAACAGTACAGTTTCTGGGACTGAGCAGTACAGTTTCTGGCTTTGCAACTATCATTTCCCTTTCAAGCCTTCCTAACTTTTCTGCTGACTCTTAAGAAGCTTGGATAATTTTGAGACCTTAATGAGGCTATAATATCATAATTGAGACTATAAACTCATAATTTTGAGATTATAATGGTTATCTAAATTTGACCTGAGGCATAAACTGGCCAAAGAATTTCATGAAGTGGCTCTTGAAACAAATTTATCATTTCTACTTTAGAAACAGAGCCCAAGGTGAAGGTTTGTGCTGCCTAAAACATACTGAATGTGCTAATGTGAAAATACCTAGAACATCTCCTTTCTTCATAATCCTTTCCCTTGCAAAGCTCATACTACAGGGCTTGCATTGTCATGGGCAGAGTCCATGTTATTTTAATTACATGTTTTCCTTAAAAATACACATTTTTTTTGTTAGGCACATACCTTTAAGCCTTCATCATAAAAGGTACAGGAAACGATGTCATTCCCATCCTCAAATGTACATTTTTGAATAATAATACACTCCACTCCTACTTGAAATATGTTTGTCCAAATTGCCCTCACTGCTGAAAATGATACATTTTGATTTGCATTTAACACTTGTTTCCATCTATTGAATTGTCATCGTACTGCTAGCTATACCTAAGAAGTTGTATATCATCAAACTTCTTCATATACAACTGTCTGAAGACTGAGATTCACTTTTCTCTATTAATTAATAAAATTTGCTGAAGTCAATCTGTGTTGAACTCCATACCAGTTTAGCTAAACTGTCCCATCCAAGTCTGAGCTAGCTATTCAGAGTCTGTATGGCTATATCTGCACTGAACTACAATGTGAAATAAGGACAAAGGATTAACTGCTTAGATGGAGGTAGAGCTCAGGTGTGTCCATTATCCCACTGCATCCTTACAGCTGAGACAGGAAAGATGATCTGCGCTGGGAACAAAATGAAGCCCAGTTCCTCACCTTGCGTTTACACAGCCTTGCTTCACATTTGGTCTGAACTTGCTGTACATCCTGTGTATGACTAATGTAGTTTTGCTGAGTGAACACTGTCTTTGTGTTCAAGAACCTGAAGTTTACTATCCTGAAGTGGTAAATTGAAAGTAAGTCCTTAAAGAATGCTTCTGCCAGCACAAGTATATGATTAACAAAGTCATTGCTGTGTCGCATTTGAAGAAATCAGTTCTGCTTAGCTATCCTCCGTTGCCTGACAATGATCTGATCTGGGAAGGAATATGCATTCATTTAAATCAATGTTAATAATTTACAGCCTGCCCTACCTTCAGCCCTGGGGAAATAGGACAATAATCCCATTACTGATACCAGCAGCCAAACCCAGCCTGTGACCCCAAAAGCTGGGCAGAATGGGACTGTCAGGCTGCCCAAATAGCACTAAGCCTCAGAAGCACTTCTTGAGATATGGTTTGCCTCACCTGCAGTGGGAGAGAAATAATGTGTCATTTGTCCACTTGGGGATATTTTTGCATGAGTGACAAGATTTTCTACCATCTTTTTACTCGGCTAAACTTTTTGATCTAATTGTTTTTATCAGATTTCTTTTCTGATGTTGTGGTCAATTTTTTATGAAGTCAAAACTGAATTCTAAGAAGCAACATGATTGACACAGAGCAATACCCTGAACCTTAACTGGAGTCCTTGGAGAACTCTTTGAGAAGAATTTACTTAATATAAATATGCTCAGGTCTGTGTGCCTTTATAGATATGTTTGGATGTATTTATTGTATTTGATCCTTTCCCCAACACCCCTGATATTTGTTAGTAAATGGCAAAATAATATACACATATATTTTTAATTTCCAGCTTTTTCTTCCAATAGAAAATATGTATTTTACATGCATGCATACATAAAGTAAGAGTATATCCAAGACTTGGCAGTCAGCACAGACTTCACTAAATTTTGCATAGGTTGATTAATCATAACTCAGTTTTCTCTCTATTTTTACTAACCACATATAAACACACTTTGGTGTGTTTATATTGTGCCTAAACAACAAAATATTTGGAGAGAGAAGTGAGCCTGAAGCCACCACCACTAATTCAGAGTCTGAGAACAAATCAGAGAGAAAGGAAGAAACTACCAGAAGAGAAGATCAAGTATCCATACCTTGTATTGTAAGTTTGCTTGGGTTTCAATTTTCTTTTTTCTCTTTGAAACCCTAACTGTGCAATTTGTTCTGCCACTAGTGGCAAGGAGAACACAACCAAACTCTAGTTGTGTTCCTTATAATAGGCACTCATGTGCCATGGCATTTCCCAGTCCTGCTGGAAGGACTCATGGTATCAAGACATGACTATTTTTCTGGCTTGTGTGTCCAAATTTTCCTTCCACAGAATCGAGGGCTAGGAAGTGCCCAGAGTATGCACTTGGATGGATGCTCTTGGTAATGCCTGTGTCCTATTGACAGATTTACCTGCAAGTTTAATTGCCTCGTTATAGATATCAGAGGCTGGAAAAAGCTGATGATTTGTTTTTATTTCTTTCATAAGATATTCTACTCTTTTTTTTTCCCCCTCTCTCTCACAGAACAGCTTTCTTACTGGCAGTTTTTTTGCCTTTAGGAGATAATAAAAAAGTTGTTGCTTCTCATATTCTCTTGCTATTCAGTTGAGTGGGGGAAAGAGAAACTGGTACACTTTCTTGCTTTATTCACCTATTTTTAACAATGTTATTTTCTCTTTTAAATTGTTTGGCACAGGACCACAATCTTGCTGAATTAAAGTAATTCTCTCATCCCCCCTCTATGCAAAACTTTCAGTTACACAGAAAGGAATCCAGTTAAGATGTTTACCCAGAAGAAAATTTGAACTACACATAAGAACACACTACCACTTCCAGGGCTACTCCTAGGTTATCAATTGAGCCTTTTTTTTTTTTAAAATATTATACAGAAAAGTCACCATCAAAACCCACAATGTCCAAAGACATTTTCCAAGGGAAAATCTTGGAGAAAACCCTACAGAAAAGATGCATCCAAACCCCAAACATCCCATTTAAAATTCAAGGGGAAAATTTAGAGAATAACATAAAAAAAATAAAAAATAAAAATCTCCCCCAAATCCAAGGCAAAGTCCGACAGTAAAGCTTAGAGAAAACACTCAAGAGGAAAGCCACCACAAATACCCCCAAATCCAATACCAAATCCAATAGAAAGACCCTACAGAATAGCCACCATAAAAAAAATAAATAAATTAAAGCGTAAAATCCACTGCAAAATCCAAAGGAAAACGTTAGAGAAAACCGCACAGATAATTACCACTAAACACAGACATATAAAATAAAATAAGTAAAATAAAATAAAATAAAATAAAATAAAATAAAATAAAAATCCAAGGGAATAATTGAGGGAAAACCACACAGAAAAGCCAGAAAAGCCATGAAAATCCCAAATTCCACTGCAAAATCCAACAGAAAAGTTTAGAGAGAACCCTACTTAAAAACCAACACCAAACACCCAAAATTCAAATGTATAATCTGAAGGAATAATTTACAGAAAACCCTAGAGAAAATACAGCACAAGTCTGCCAAATTCCACTGCAAAATCCAACAGAAAAGCTTAGAATAAAACTCAAGAGAAAAGACACCACAAATCTGCCAAAAATTCAATGCCAAATCCAATAGAATGATGTAAAGAAAAATCTACAGAACAGCCACCAGCAAACACCCCGAATCCAAAACCCAAAGGCAAGTATTGGAGAAAACCCTACAGATAACTACCACTACACACCAAAAAAAAAAAAAAAATCCTATGTAAAAACCATGGGAATAACTGAGTAATTAAAACCCCCAAATCCAAGGCAAAATCCAAGAAAACCACCAAAACCTTGGAGAAAATTACAGAGAAAAGCCACTACCTAACCCCCAAAATCCATTGCAAAGCCCAAAAGAGAAAACAGACAGAAAAGACTAAAGAAAAGCCTACCCCAAAACCCAATGTTAAATCCAACAGAAAACATGAGAGAAAAACCACCACCAAACACCATAAAAATACAATGCAAAAGCCAAGGGAAGAACTTAGGAAAAGTCCTACAGAAAAGCCGTCACCAAAACCCACAATATCAAAAGACAAACCCAAGGGGTAAAAAACACTACAGAAAAGATACTACCAAGCTGCAAACATGCGATGTAAAATCTAAGGGGAAAATTTAGGGAATAACATACAAAAAAGCCACCAAACTCCCCCAAATCCAAAGCAAAATTCAACAGAAAAGCTTAAAGAAAGGAGGGGGCGGGGTCATGTGAAGAAAAACTTAGGGCGTCAAAAAGCCAGGCATCAAAAGGGGGGAAACGGGAGAGGGGAGGGAGAAAGCGGAGAGCTTGCTTTCTTATCAGGCTGGAGCCTCCAGTAGCAAAATAAGAAGTTCAGGGAAATGGTGTTACTCACTCTGCTTTCCTCTCTACATGTGCTGTTTTTTTTTTACTAGTTGAAGCAAAGCTAATAGGCACAATGACTTGCATGACGTGGCTTTGCTACCCTGTGTGCTCTGGGGTACCGGGAGCCTCCTTTAGGGAGGCTTCAAAAGCACCATCAAAGTTTGCAGCTGAGCACGGAGGCAACAAGTTTAACACTTGGACGAATACACAGATAAATGTAGTTTGTGCAGTTACAAGAAGTGTATTATGATGCAGAGGGCACTGCTTTGCTACAGGAAAAAAAAAAAAAAAAAAAAGCTGGGAGAAGCAGAGGAGCAGCAGCTAGCCAACATCTTCCTGCACCCCCACCCCCAAAAAAAAAAAAAAAAAAAAAGCAAAATACAAGGGAAGAATTATTTAGGGAAATCCCACAGAAAAGCCAACACCAAACCCCCAAAAATTAAGGAAAAATCCACAGGAAACCTTAAAGAAATTTCCTACTGAAAATCCACCAATAAACCCCAAATATCCAATGCAAAATACAATAGAAAATCTTATAGAAAACCCTACAGAAAAGCCACCAGCAAAGCCCTGAAAAATCCAGTACAACATCCATATGAATAGTTTAGGGAAAACCTGACAGAGAAGCCACCACCAAACACCAAAAATAAAATGAAATGAAATGAAATGAAATGAAATGAAATAATAAAATAAAATAAAATAAAATAAAATAAAATAAAATAAATAAAATAAAATAAAATAAAATAAAATAAAATAAAATAAAATAAAATAAAATAAAATAAAATAAAATAAAATAAAATAAAATAAAATAAAATAAAATAAAAATCCAATGCAAAATCCAAGGGAAGAATTTGATAGCCTTGTGGTGACTTTTTGGTAGGGTTTTCTGTAAATTATTCTCTTGGATTACGTATGTTTGGTGGTGTTTTTTCAGTAGGGTTTTCTCTAAGCTTTTTTGTTTTGTTTTGTTTTGTTTTGCAGTGTGATTGGTAAGTTTGGTGGTGTTTTTTTTTTATGTTATTCTCTAATTTTTTCCCTCGGATTTCACATTGAATATTTGGGGTTTGGTTGCATCTTTTCTACAGGGTTTTCTTCAAGATTTTCCCTTGGGTTTCTCTTTGAACATTTTCTTCTTCGGATATACCTGATCAGATACACCACACAGCTATGGTGTCTGCTTCTCAGACATGACTTTTCCATGGCACCATTATTCACATATTCAGACATCCTTCTGCAAGTCTGCACTGCTGAGGGTATTCTATTCTATTCTATTCTATTCTATTCTATTCTATTCTATTCTATTCTATTCTATTCTATTCTATTCTATTCTATTCTATTCTATTCTATTCTATTCTATTCTATTCTATTCTATTCTATTCTATTCTATTCTATTCTATTCTATTCTATTCTTATTTTATTTTATTTTATTTTATTTTGAGAAAGACTGTGAAAACCACATAGTTAAGACTGATGTAGAGTAGGATTCACCTTGCCTATGGTCAGCTTGGGCACCTAGTCTAATTAATCAGGGCTTCCCCTATAGTTGAGGGAGACATGTAGACCTTCCCAGTAGGCAATTCGTTCCACCTGTCACATGTACCTGCCTGAAAAGGGATATCTTGCTTTCTGGAAGTATCTGCCCAATGACTATTGACAGAGCTTATAAGACTATCTTCCTCCTAAGGCTAAATTCTTCATGGCTTAAGCCAGGTGAAATGAATTCCCCACATTATGAAAACTGGCAAAAGACCATGTCTAATTAGACCCATTACAATTGAGTTCCCCCTCGTGCTCCTACCCTACTCCCCTTCTCAGTTCAGTTATTTTCCTTCCAGAGCTGTTTGGTTTTGGATTTGGTAGCTAGTGAATTTAGGGGAATATTACCTTGTAAAACTGCCCATCTGTATATTACAAGTAACAAAGAAGCCACAGTATAGTCAATTGTGACCAATATCATCAAATGAAATTTAAACCCCTGGTATGCAATATTTAGTGTTAAAAAAAAAAAAAAAAAAAAAAAAAAAGTATATATATTATTATCATCTTTTATTTTCATTTACATCTGAACAACTTCCAGGATGAACAGTCTGAGGCAAGTTCTATGAAAAAATAAGTAACACAAAAAAAACTTCCCAGGACATCAATCCTCTTTGAATTAGTGAGATGGAATTTTTAATGTCATCTAAGAAGTATTCCTGAATCTTGACTGAAATACTGAGGAGTGTTAACCACAAGGAATTTTCTGTAGGTTTTTCAGCACCTATAACCACTTGAGAATAAATAAATAAATAAATAAATAAACAAAAATCATTATATTAATTTGAAAAGCTGGGTGAATGCTTGAACAGCTAGTTTAGACTGAGCTTTCTTTTTCTGTAGATATATTATTCCCTGTGCCCATATTTTCATACTTAGTGCTAGCCCAAGAATATCTACAGAGGGCAGACACGATCAATGCCATAGATCTCCCAAAGAGATCTTCGATTGTTTGTTTACATCCAAGTATTCAACATCTGTATGACTTACCTGGCTGAAATTTTGGTTTTCCAATCCATAAGTTAATTCCCTTAAGCTAATAATAAATAGCAAAAGGCTGAGATTCTGCTGAGGTGCATTTCAGACTCAGGAGCTTTAGATAAACCTTCTGTAGTAATACTATACAATTACATGATGGAAAACCAATCTAAATACAATCCTCTTCTCCACACATTGTTCATCTCATACCAGCAACGTAATTATAACATTGGTTATTGATATAGCAATTTATAGGTGGACTGGGGAAATTACCTGTTGAGCCAAAGCTCATCATTTATTTTGGGCACATGCATTTACTTCAACATTGTAAATTCTAGATTAATGGACAAATCTGATGGTTTCACAGGGAAATGATAATAAATCAGTATGCCTATTTATGGGCAGAAGGAGAGAATGTTTGTGAGGGAGAAGCAGCAGGAAAGCAAATGCACATCTGGAAGCTATGACCTATGGTCCCATTGTGCCTTACCCTAAATTCTACCAAAGTTTAGTAGCAGTCAGATGATCTCTTTAGAAAGAACTAAACAAAAATATCAAACATCATAATATAAATGTTATACATGATCCAATATAGGCAGGTTTTTTTAAATGAAAATAATTCATCAGCTTTTCCCTCCACTTATAAAGTCTGTTGAACTTCAATGTGGATTTCTTCCTTACCGACACTATTGCACATCTGGCTGCTCATTCAAGAATTCAAAATATTTTCTACCATTGGTGTTTGTAAAACATTGGTCTTTTTCTCTCATGGGGTTTGATTAAGTATTTAAAATTCTCATAACTATGGGAAAAATACATAATGGACCACAGGGATGAAGAGCTAAAAAACAGAAAGCAGTACCGCTACAGTTTCTATTTATTCCCTTGTAAAATATATTCCCAAAAGGAGGTGACATTGTGATACGAATAAGCATAGTCATTTCAAGATTATGGGGACTGAAGTTTCTAGCAAAAGGAGATGAAATAGATAATAACTCCTGTTATCTGCAAAGTATTTTGAAACTCTCTTCTTGCAAAATGACTGCTAAAAAAAAGCGTGGTCTTTGAATCCCAGCAGTAGTGATCTTGTCAAGAACATCAACTACTGCAACCCAGAGGAGGATTTCCATTCCTGGAAGAATCTATGAACTGGAAAAGGGAAGTTTGAAGGCATAAGTCAGCCCCTTGGCTTTCACAGAGAAGTCGGTGTTTGTCACTGACTAAACAGCAACAGTTGGCAATGCTGGAGCATCAGGGACCTGGGAGAGGGCCACATCACTGTGGAGGTTTTTGTCAGCTTGGTAGATTTGGAAAGGCGAAGGGAGGGAGACTGCCAAAGACATCCATTAAAGCATGGCCTAATTTTTTTATTTTTTTTTTTTTTTGGTTTGGTGGTGGTGGATTTCCTCCACACATGCTTCTACTAAATGCAAGAAATTTGCTTTTGCTGCCAATGCATTACTGAGTTTCACATCCTGTTCAGCATCTTCATAAACTGCAAACAACAACACATAATGGTCAAACAGCAGTGCCTCATATAATGACACAGTTAATAATATTAAACTGTGGCTGAATAACCTCGCTGCATTAATCTTGAAATAATTCACTGGAGAGGAAAGTTGTTATTATAATAAATAAAAAAGATAAATAAAATAAAAAGAAGCTTGAAGCTCAACCCAAGATCAAGAACGACTGGCCATTTATTCAAGACTTACTGATAAAGCTTTTTAAATGTTTACCTAGTGAGTTACAAAACCTGCCATCTAGAGTTTACTCTGAGAGTTTCAAAAGATGTTGCATAGAGTACCCCAAATAAATTTCCTTTACAGTAGGTGTATCCAACAAGGTCTCCTACAGGTCATGAGCCATTAAACATATAGTGAGCTACATTGGTCTATGCAGTGACCAGACACCAGGGAACATGGATCACTGCCTTGAAGCTTTGCGTACACAAAATCAGCTGGGACAAGCTTAAAATAGTATAAAAATATGGTCGGATTTTCATAGTAAGAGAAAAGAGTATGCATGAAATACCAAAACAAACAAACAAACAAACAAAACAAAACAAAACAAAAACAAAAAACAACTAGTGTCTGTGCTTTATTTTGAACCCATGACACATTCAGGCACGTGTATTTTCCTAAAGTACATAAATGCAACCTTATGGACTTGCACAATGTTTTTAGAAATTGGCTTTTGCTTTGATTTTCACTGAAATGTGACAAACTTTGTTGGTTATGCAGTTTTGCTTCCTATTGCAAATAATTGTCACTTTGCTAACTCTAGTGAGTGATTAAGGCTGAGACTCTGTGTTCAGTTCTCCCTATTTTGCTCATATTCTCCATCACGGCTGCCTCATTTTCACACAAAAATGTTTCTGCTTTGCTTTGTTATCCAAAATGACTCTGTGACAGTTTTGATGCACTCATTTTACCCATTCCAGCTGGAATTCTGGAAACAGCCAATGCATTACCAAATAAATCAACCCCTGCAATTTTCTTCCTCACAACAGATCAAAAATGATAAGAAGCTACTATTTACTGTGCATGCCATCAGAGCTCTGCAGTCACACAGAAGCTGATAGACCATATTTAGCATTAAAAAGCATTAAATTCCTCTTAAAAATCATACTCTGAACAGAATGCTATCCATCAACAAGCAATAGGAAAGCAAACAACCAAAACAGAAAGAAAAAAGAAAAATAAATAAATAAAGTTCTTTCCATCATAAAGTCTTACAAGGTTTACAAAGAAGTAGAAGAGAATACAATGAATTAATTTATTTAGATTAAGTAATATTACCATACAACATGCCTCTTTTATTAACACACTACATATGTTTACCCTAGGAAGTTGTGATTTTGTACACAGAAAGTCTCCTGAAGTTATCCTCAGTTCCACACTGGAAAACTGAGGCAAGAAGAAGCCTAAATGGCTTCAAGAGGTTGCTGTCAGAGAAAAGGAGAACTGCTTTGAAAACTGAAATGTACTTGTGCTACACTGATTTTCTTTCAGCATAGAAAGCACCTTTTTCTCTTGTTAAACTCAGTGGGAGAGATCTTAGGAGTGACAAGCATCTGGCATACCAGACCATCCAAGACATCCCTGTGAGGCCAGCAGGCATGACACGGGACTTGCTCATCTTCTGGCTTTTAAAGCAGCAGCTGAAGGCCAGGCAGGGTGCTCCAACATAGTCTCTGAAGAGGCAGTGGGCGCCCATGCCTGGACACCTCAGTTTCTCTCCTTTTTATCAAAGAGATGTGGACTGTTCTTTTAGGGGAGGGATCCAGGACTGGATCTAATGCCAAAAAGAAAAGAAAATAAATGAAATTATACAAACTTTTTATTCCTTTGCCAATCTGAAAGGCAGCAGGTCACTTGCTCAGCTGAATACTGTGTACAAAAGAAACATTACACACCAACAGATACAATCATAGGAGAGACCAGTATAACCCTTTGCATCTGTATTCACATACATATAAAGTAGAAGGGGAAAAAATCCTGTTGCAGTTAAGATTTGGAGCTTTATCTTGTTGTTCCCATTGTTGTGTTTTGTTTGTTCCTGTTAACCAATTACTTAGATTCTTAGAAGGTGAGTGCTTTTTTTTTTTTTTTTCCTTAAAGGAAAATGCAATAGAACAGGACCCAGCTTGTGCAAGTCCTAATGTGTATTTCAGTATATGGGATTTATTCTCTTTCCCTTTTTCCTTGGTTTGGCAGTGGAAAGTAAGAGCGAATTTTTAATATTTATAATACCCACTCCCATCCTAGGTATTTCTACCTGAGATGATATCACCAACAAAAATTTGCCAATAACAGCAGCAGACATAGAAGTTGCAGTGGCAACTTGAGAATCTGTGGCAGATTGCATCATGTGTCTGCAGTGTGGTGCACCAGAAAATATAGCAGATTAATTCATTTGCTTTACATCACTTTAACCTTGCAGTAGGGTTTAATGATCAATGTTAACAGCTTTACGAGTCTGAATTTCCTTCCTGCTCATGTAGAAGTAACCAGATGTTCTAGAAAAACACAAATAAATAAGCTGGGAGGTCAACCTGGACTTTTATTAGTGGACAGAAACCCAAACCATACTTTTTCTGGATGATAAAAAATTACTGGTTTCCACAGGGGATCTTTTATACTGTCATGAATCCTCCATCTGGCATTTAATTCACTTCACTGTTCAAACATTTGCTATGTGCTGATGCACTGAATTTTCTTTGCTTTTTTAATATCTATTCATTTGTGAACTTATTTTTCAGATTCCCTAGTGAAAAGAGACTCCAGAAGCATAGTGTTTAGCAACTTCATGTCTTAGAAAATATAGAAAAAAAAAATCCCATTTCTTTCTACTTCAGAAATTGTATCATTTGTACACTGAAAATGTTCTGACTATACCCATTTTTGTAACATTGGATTTCTGGAACAAAACATGATTTTCAAACTCATCTAGGAATAGGAAATTAATGCTGAGTGAAAATCCTAGTTTTTACAATGTTGATGCATCCTTTCTTTTCTCTTTCTCCAGAGGAGAAAGATCAGTTTCAAATATTGAATGTATTCCCACATTTAGAAAGGAAGTGTTTTGCTAGAGAAGATGCTTTTTTAAAGGTTCAGACAATGGAAGTAGGTTTCAGAGCTGTGGTCTTGCTACAGTTTTCCAGCCTGATCTTTATCAAGTTACTAAGGCTAAGTATTCCATACGGTTTCTCAATGTCTCTTAGGGTGAGATTTCTTTCATGCTTCACTAAATGAAAACATTTTGTTTTAGGATAACAACCTGTGGTGGCATGGTACTTCAGAGAAGGCATGACCCTGGGAGAGAGGAAGGAGCAAGGATGTTGGGTATCTAGCTGATTATTTCCTTGTTCAGAATCTGTGCTCCAGGTTGTCCAAGGAGATAGAAATGTTTCCACATAATAAAGTAGATATTAAAAAAAAAAATAGAAAATATATCTATCTCAATACATATGTAAATGCCTCGAGAATATTTTGTCTGAATTAAAGCTCTGGAGACCTTAACTCTCCTCCATTCTTTTATAGAAAAATGTAGACCTTTGGACTGCTTTATCAGAGGAGTAAACTGTAAGTGAAAAAACATGTTTTCTCAGACTGGAGTATGTAACATATCAGCTGCAGTTTTACCATTCTGAAAGGATCAGACTACGCCAAAGACTAGACAAGGATGCTCTTACTATGACCTACTTTAGCCAATTTTTCTTCAGGAGGAACGAAGTCCTATTGTTTCCCTCACCATTCTGAGTTTTTCCCCGATTTCTCTTTTCTTTCCTTTCTTCTTTTGTCTCCAAAACAGCATGCAGGAGTGCATCTTCTGACATAATTCTGTGCACCCTGAAACAAACGATATATATATCCTAACTTGATGCAGATGTATCAGGTCTTTCTGCCTTTTGAGAAGCCTGTGTGTGGTCACATACTTCTCTAGAGAAGCCTTGAGCATTTATACACCTATGGTCACCCCACAGGTTGCCTCAAAGCTCACGGCCAGCTGGATGTAACATGTAGAACGTCAGTCATCCAGTCCACCACAAGAAGCTCTACAGAACATCTGGGCACCCCAATCTCAACCACTTCCTTGGTGAGACTGAAAGTCATACTTCAGACTTGTGGAGCAGCAAAAACACAATTTAGAGAGCTGGCAGATTGGCTTAGGCTAGCTATGGGTAAAGCCATGAATCTATATATCAGTGTCATCACACTCAAAGTGTCGTGTCATGTTGCTTAATGGACCACACAGACACCAGGGTTCTTTCAGGATCAGTAACTGCTGCTACATTATTGATGACATAACTTCATTTCTCTCTTACTGAGGGCCTAACTACATCTCTCATATTGAGGGCATAACTTCATTCTCCTGTTGCATCCATGTTTTCATCCTCATATTGAGGACAGGCTCCCTTCTTATACTATTTGCCCCACAGCAATCCTTTTCCACTAACTACTCATTGGTCAACAACTTTGCCCGGCAACCAACAAACCCCCAGCAACTTCCATGCCTTAACGGCTGGAGAACAGGCAACCCGAGACAGCAAGGCGTCTCCTGAATCACCTTTCTTTGTTCCCTCTAAACTCTTTACATTCCTGATGGCCTCATCGTTAAGAGTCCGAAGTTATCACCAACCATGGGGCTTGCCGACCCCCATGGCCACACTCCCACATCTTCCCCTTCTTTATTACCATAAAAAAGCGCGATTAACACAAATTAAGAAAGCGCGATTAACACAAACTAAAACACAGAGAAAAACTACCAGGCACACTAATTCTATCTTTAACAAACTTTGTAACCACATCCCTAGGAGAGGCAGGCACTGAGTGCTGCCCATCCGGGGGGGGGTCTGGCTGCCCCTCCAACTCCTGGAGTCCTTGTTTGTGGGTCCTGCATATGCCAGCCGGACCCTCCCATAAGGTGTTTTTGGTTTGAGCTGGAGTCCAAACCACAAAGGACAGTGCTGTGATCATGTTAAGGCAGATGATGAGATGGCTGGATGGACCCATCGTGCTGACACTCATCTAGGACTGGCTCCTGTTAAAACACAAGCACAACCTTGGCCCCAAGTTATTAGAGTGTTGGGCCCTCCCCAATGATTGGTGCTTTAATTTTTTTACCATGACTTGTGTCCTTTCTTTAACTGAGTTTCTCCCAGATCTGTCTCCCAGATCTGTCTGTCTCCCAGATATGTCTGTCGCCTTTTCTCCGGCATGGACAGATGCAAGGACCTTCCTCTGTCCATTGATTTAAAAATTTAAGAACATAGCATGCTTTAGCTATCTTTTCCTGGGGGTCATACTCCTATTCCCCCTTTTTTGTTTTAGCTTTTAGGGTACCATGGGCCTGTTCAATAATTGTTTGACCCATGGGGAGAATGAGGTATACCTGTCAGATGTTTAATACCCCACTGCTGAAAAAAAAAAAAAGTGGGTTGCATGGGCCACATATCCTGGCCCATTATCTGTTTTAATCATTTTTGGAACTCTTAATTTCGCAAAAGCTGACAGAAGATGTTTACACACATCCTTTGCCTTTTCCCATGCATGAACAGATGCAAAAATACAATCAGAAAATGTATCAATTGAAACATAAACATAGCAAAGTTTTCCGAATTCTGGCAAGTGTTTAACAAACAATCCTTTAAGTCTATTACTATTAATGTCCATGACTAAGGGAGCATAGTTGGAGATGGCAATCCTGGTTGAATTGCTCCCGTATCTTCCATGAGTTCATTAATTTTTCTCAGATCATACAACAGTCTCCATTTTCCGTTCCTTTTCTTGATTACAAACACCAGAGAGTTCCAGGGGTAGCCGTGGGAACAATATGTCTTGCTTTAAGTTGTTAAGCAACTCGGCCTTCGGGCCCTATGTATCCTATTCCTCCCGGATCGAAGGGAAACAGATCCGGCTCCTTTTCGGGGCCTATAGAGCCTGGATCAAAAGGAACGCCCAGGTCACCAGGGGGCGTAACAGCAAAGGCCTGCGATGGCATAGCAGGAGGATCGGTGGACGAGCCTGCAGCTCCCTCGCTGCCTGGCAAACCACACGTTTCTGATTGTGGTCCCCCACAGCTCTTTAAGGCCTCAGAGATTGCTCGCCAGGTGCCGAGCAATCCCACTGCAACCTTGTCGTTTTTAGTAGCAGAGTCCCACACCCTGACCTCAATTTGGTCCCATGTTTCAGGATCATAAACTGTCTGATTCGTAATGAAGGGAATAAGCTGTAAGGTTACCAGGATATTTTTTGTTTCTAAGGACATACGATTCCCCACAGCACGCAACTGCTTACCTTCAGCCAGTGAGGGGCAGTTGTGTGCGCGGGTCCGCTTCTCTCAGCTTGAGCTTCCTACTAGCTCGGGTGTGCCTATTTCCAGCCACTTTCTCTACAAGCTTCTTTCCAGCTCCAGTGCACCTATTTCCAGAGACTTTCTATATGAGCTTCTTTGAGCGGTTTGCTGAGTTTATCCGAACCTATCTTCATGAGGCGATCAACGTCCCTGTTCCTGTCCTGGTACCTGTTCTGTTAGCCTGTCCCTATTTATTCATTTTTTTGGTTTTGTCCCTGTTCTGTTAGCCTGTCCCTGTTCTTCAGGTCCCTGTTCCTTTTCTTCATGTCCCTGTTTGGGTGCCATTTGTTGCGTAAGAAAGCCACATTTTTTTTTTTTGTCATTCTTTTTACTTGCTCCTTAATATTTTCTTTATTTTCTAGTTGTCTTCAAGGAAACTGGAGGTAATAATAATAACAGGTGAAACAAGTGTAGCCCATCTCAGTCATCTATCCTCTCTTTCCCACTAAAGTGTGTTTCATTAGTTTGGTGTTTCATAGTGTTTGGTGATTTTATTTATTTATTTAAAAGTGTATTAAATGACAGAAATTATTTTTTAAAAAGTCTTGACATTTCAAGAGGGAGCAGATATATTGCTAAATTAAAGACTTTTCATGTTTTTAAGCTGTTCATTTTTATTTCCTTCTTTAAAAAAATACCCAAAAGATTTTATTACTAATATTGCAATGGGAACAAACTAGAATTAATGGCAAGCTGGAGATATTCTGAAGGGGACTTCAGGAAGACATTCAGTCCCATCTGCCTTGAATGTGTCTTATTTGATGACCTATGACTTCTTTTCCTAACCCTGTTAGTTGACAGGGACCTTTTACAAATAAGCTGACTATTGTTATCTCAAAACCTTTGACTGTGCTTCAATGTTACATGGTGGAACAGCAAACAAGAATTGTATTAACATTTTAACCTTTTTGAACTCCAAAGTCTCCTTTCCAGCCTAAGAAAATGATGCTTAATATCAAATTTGAACCTTTCTATTTGACTCAACATGCTGAAACAAAATAGTTTGCTCCGGTAATGCTGGAAACATATCACTTTAATTGAAAATGTCACACCAAAATGCTTCAGTGTTACCATGTCAAGTCTCTTCATAATTTTTCTTTCCGCAATGAAAATTAATAGTGCAGACTTTATCCTGGCTTCTGGGATTTTCTATAACATGAAAATTCTGATTTGTGACTGGGATGATAATATTTTCTTCCACCTTTCATTTATTCCATCTTTCTCTATTTAGTTTTCTTCTCTGTATTCTCGTCTCCTATTGGCTGAATTAATTACAGATAACAAAGTAAATTCACATGAACTTGTTTCACCAGCGTGTACCTTTTATGTACTGAAATGTATTTATGTACCTTTTATGCATCAAAATGAAAAATAATAATGGCTTTCAAAATGGGAATGGTTAAATATTTCTTAATATATGAAAGAATTACTGAAAAGCTTGTGAAATATCTGAAAAGGAAATTTGAGGGAAATTTTCCATTTAGTGATTTATGTTCCACAAGTTCTACATGCTTTATAGAAACTCTTTGTAAGTGGCCTAATAAAAAATGGCTAAAAGTGATTTCTGATTCATTCCCACATCAGCTGGGGAAATATAATATACATATATTGCAAAAAGGTGCCAAAAGAGTAAAAACAAAACAACAACAACAAAACACACACACACACAAACCCTCTCTTCAGAATCAAATTTTTGGACAAGCTTCTGATAAGCACTTGAACCCATTTGAAGCAAATCTTTTCTGATGTTTGTGCCTCATTAATCACAATCCAAAACATGGAGCAATCTGTATTATCTGCAATTCTATATAATGATATGCTTATATATACTTACATATATCATTTCATACTTTTTTATTTTCATTACATACTACTGACTTGTAAAGGCTCTGTACATGCTGAAAGTGATTCTTGGCAACTGAGGATTTCTTCCCTGCCATGGGACATGATCACCACCTTAATCAGCACCTGAACCCAGAGACTCGATCCTTACACAGCGTCTACATAGACATCTTTGAACCTAACCAGCATCCAGATCCAGGCTGGGTTGGACAGGAGCCATGTCTGCCATCTGTCAGCTGCTCTGTAGGCTATGTGTGACCAGCCAGTCATGCCAGACCTGTTTCTTGCAGACAGATGCACACCTTCCACTGACATTCATGGCTAGCATAAGTCAGCAGACACAGCAGACGAATCCACCACTGAAATGGCAAATGGCACCAAGAGTGAAATGCTCTCTGAGCCATATGGGCATGCCCTCGCAAGGATTTTCTGCAGCAAAGGACAAGACACAGGGGTGTGGGATGTCTCTGTGACACAGGAACGTAGCACACATTGCTACGGACTCAACAGGAGGTTCCCATTAACTTCAGCACTAGATTTACACCCACAGACATTTTATGTGACAAACTGTTATCAAATACTGTGAACTCTGGAGTATTCAAGTAGCGGATGGATTTAGTTTATTCCTCTTCGCTCTTTCCCTATTTAGTTTTCAAATCATCACGTATCTGTCTAAGTGATAACCATCAGCAGATGGATGGAGTTTGCAGTAGGGTTTTGCAATAGTGTGCACTTGCTTGCTGATTTCCCAGTGCAAGTTTTCATGTTATCACATCTAGATTGCAATGTTTTGCTTCCAAAACCTACAGGCTGTGTAGGTGTTTCAAGAACTAACCTCCTTTTTTCCCCTCTTCTTTTCTCCTTCTTCAGAGAGAAAAGTGTAACCCTCTTGAAAAGATATGGCACCTCTTTATTGGGATCCACCAGTTCACAGTCAACAAAAACAAACAAACAAACAAACAAACAAACAAACAAAATCTTCTCAAAGCTTTACCTCCCTTAATCTAGCAGTAACACAAAGTAGAGCATGCATTTAATACAACCCAGGCAAACTGAAAAATATGAGCATGTCGCTGTGCACAATTTTTCCTCAGGGGAGAAAGTACAGACATGCAACCATGGCAAGTCACTTCAGTGAATAAATTCCTAGAAAGCTCTACAATGCGAAACAAAGGCAATATACCAGTCCAGATGGAAGGAAAAAGAAATAAATAAATTAATTAAAAAATGAGCAGACTCAGTGTTAGATGAAGTGAGGAGAAGGAAGTCTCTAATTGCTGACTGGCACAATCAGATAAGATTATTACACTCCAAATAAGTGTGTGATACTTATGTAAGCTAGTTATTAGCTGTCTCTCAGATTAAACAAAAAAAAATGAGAAGAAAGCATTCTACTTTCAGATCGAAAATGCTAACAGTGTTAAATTATTGGGGAATCCAGAGCAGAGCTGCACTATGATAGATGGAAGCTAACATGGACAGAATTGAGAGAAGCCTGAACATAAACACATAAATCAAGGATTACATCAAACTGAGATCATGATAAATATGTTCAGAACGTTTCTACCAGGCAAAGTTAAGTTTGAGATTTAGGGAGCATGTAATAGGCCAGAATTAAAAGACAGCAGTATTGAAAACTGACTGCATCCTGGAGGCATGAAAAGATATGCTTGCTTTTTTTCTGACTACCGCTGAAGCACTATTACCAGGCAGAGTGCAATGAATCACAGAATCACAGAATCATCTAGGTTGGAAGAGACCTCCAAGATCACCTAGTCCAACCTCTGACCTAGCAAGTCCTCCACTAAACCACTAAACCATATCACTAAGTGTGCTTGCCCTCAGTGCAGGCTCATACAGGTAAGGTGTACTAGGGGACAGCTGTGTTTTATGAACATCAAAATGAAGTAGGGAGAAGGGTGGCTTTCCCCAAATGGCTGAACCTTAGCAGCGGTCACAAGGACAGTTTGGATGGGAGACTATGTGAAGACTTCTTTCTTCATGCTGAAAAACTAAAATGACAAGCTTAATACAAGTGACAGCCACCAATATCTTCCTCCTGTGGAAGTCAAATTAAAATAGAGATATCAGATGTTAATTTGATAACTAACTAATAAGCTCCTCTGTCTCGATTCAAACCAGGCAGTAATTCTTTGTTAATGTGGAGACAATAAAGGAAAAATTTCCAAAGCCCCTTCAGCAGCTGTCTTTCTTGGTTAAGAGAGAACTGTAGGATGTGAAAAATATTACAGATATGTGTACACAGAGGTAGCATTTCCTACTTTTAAAGCTTCAGAGGTCTGTGGGAATCTTTAACATCTTTTCTTTTGCTCTATCTTCACCTAAATAATAGGGTTATGTTTTTAAAAGGCAGCAAAAAGTTAGGTAGCCAACCCCCTTTTTTAAATTTAACAATACTGTACAATAAATCCTTGGGAATTTGAAGCATCAACAAAGAGGGTTTTGGAGCTCTTCGAAAATGGAGAGCTTTAAATTAGCCCTGTTACACGAGGGGGTCTGGAGATCACAATGCTCTGGGGTATTTTCTTAAAGCAGTTTTTTAACCCTTTTTAACTTGAGTGCCTTAACAGCAGCCTGGAGGGGATATGCCCAGCAACACCTCTGGCTGCAAGAAGGTAGTGAAGCCACCATGCTGGTCCACCGCTTCTTCACAGCTGGTGCCTTCATGGTGACTGGTGCCAGCTTTGCTTCAGCCGTGCTCTGGTGGAGAAGGGCCTGGAAAAGTACCACAGATGCCAGCTTGTCTGTCTCGTATCTACTTCTAAATTGAAATGGCTTCCATTAACATATCATTTCATCATAGAACGGAATAGAAAAAGAGCACTGGAGAATAGAAATGCCCTATGACAAAGCACAGGAACATTTTTACAAATACACCCACATCCGTGACACTCCTTCAGTTTATATTGAGAGTCAATGAAACCAGTCAGTGAGAAGTACATTACGAGGGATGGAACAGATGGAGAACACTAGATAGATCATCTGGCACAATTCCCAATGTGGGATTGCTCCCTTAGGTTCATTTGCTAACATTTCGTCCAGTCTTCTATGAGTCAATGAGAAAACCGAACAGTAACAGCAAAAGTAAATCTTCTGGGAATGATTCAAAGTCATCAGTGATTTTATGGCAAACAGGAAAGTTTCTACATTGTATTCTGTTATTTCAGACAAAATGTGTCCTTTAGTGAATACTGACTTCATTTTAAATGTTATATGCAGGATTTGATGTTTATTTAATGAAGACAGAGATACTCAGGTTTGAAAAATAAGTATCTTCCAACATTACTGATTTCCCAAACATTTTCTCCCCAAAATCACAGCTGTGGGAGGAGAGAGCATTGGCATCCCAGCCTGAAAGAAATTTCTATAAAGTCAATGGACATGAGAATGCAAATCATTTGAGTACATAGGTCTTCTTTAGAAAATGATTAATATATTCTAGCACCTTTATTGCTAGGAGTGGAACCCTTCATTTCAGTCACTTTGAGATAGGACAGGCAAGTTCGTTCTTTTGTTCCAGTTCAGTTTAAGCTGTATAATGGACTGAACTGACTAAGAATCCTGGCAGAACAGGATCTCCAAAACCTCAAATGTGAGCATGCATGTTCACTTCTTTACGGGATTTCAGGAAACCAAAACAGATGTGGAATAGCTCTTCTGGACTCCTTCCATGCATAAAAATCCTAAACTACCCTGTAAATGTGGGCTAATTAGTTGCTGCCGTAAGTTATGGGAGGTCATTCTGTACTGGATTTCATAAAGTATCACTATATTTAAAAGCCATGATTTTATTTTATTTTTAATTATTCGTGGTCTTTTCTGTGCTTTAGTCATAATGTTATTAACAGAGTAAAAAGTGACAGATGAGTCAGTGGGGCACGGCAGTAGATAAACTTCTTAAGTATGTTGTAAGCTCTTGGACAAGAAGAAAATCTTTTATGTTTGTTTAAGCTCCAGTCCATTCATCCCCTTTCTAGGAAAGATTGAGAACAAATGTAAGTTGCAGAAGTGGATGCAGTGTTCCTCATGTCATCTGCTAACTGCCAGGCCAACAGCAACTGAGGGCTGCAGGGCACGCAGTACTCTGCTTTTGCCCAGGCACCAACAAGTCTTTAAACAATCCATTGACATTATTTTGCCATCTCCAAAACCCTGTGACCGATTTCTGGCATCGAGTTAACATTAGCAACTTCAAACCAAAACATTCAGCAAAACCCAGACTCTGTAGCAAGACAGGGATAAGCAAGGCTGCTGCCTGCTCACTCTGTTGTACAGGTATAACATGGCAGAGAGCAGGTCCTCCACACAGTTTAATTTAAATCCCTGTGATTGTACTTTGCTCCTTTAAAGGCAAGGATGTGTGCAATCATCATCACATGGCATGAATATTAAGGTCAGATGCAATCTCCTGCTGTCAGAGTAGGAGTTCGCTTACTCACAATTCACCTACTTTCACAGATCTGATTGCACCAATTACTAGCAAAACCATAGCTCTCTTACAGCCAAGTTCCCTCTTAGCTTCTTAAGAAAGCAGGCTGCAAAGTGGCTCCACCTCATCAATTATAATTAGCCATTTCTTTTCTTCCAGTGGTTTGTACCACTGGAACTTGTTAGAGTGCTGACTTGTAGTATTAATTGCAAAGTTAATATTACCTTGACAGACTTCTAAATCACTGGTATAAAATAAGAATTATTTTTCCACCCTCATAACTGAAATCAAGTGTTTTGTGAACTTTTGTTCTGCCATGCCTAACATTCTCTTGGTAACACTGAAACCTACTTGGGAGTTTGAGCTGTAAGTTGCTTTCCTTTCCCACAGATCTGCATCTGTTTATGTCAAACTGAAAGATCTCAGAGGGATCCTGGTCAGTATTATCTAGCAAAAACTTCAATTTATATTGATTCACACTGGTTCAGTATAGACTCTCAAGCTTTTTGAGATTTATTTTTCCTAAATTCATATTTACCACTATGGAATTCATAATCCTCAGCAATACACTCATTGAATTATTTTTTATTTAATGGACTAGTGCAGTGTATCCCTCACAGAGGGTAGATAATATTGCATCACTGTCATCTCTGTCATAACTAGATTTCAGAGTACTCTAATAAATGAAATGAAGCTAAAAGAAGGTAAATCAAGTAAATGAAAAGTCTTTGGGATTTCCTAAATAATTGGACTTAGGGGTATCCCTGAAATTTAGGTCACAATTTTAATACGAGCAAGTCTCTGGAGTGATCCAAGATTGCTGGTGCTTGGACTTCTTAACAGAGAATGTTTAAAAAAAAAAAAAAAAAGTAGAAAACAAAAGAAAAGAAAAAGAAAAGGTCCCTAGGGCAATATATATATTATATATATATATATATATATATATATATTTCCTTATGGAAAGGTGTGGTTTGCCTGTTGTATAGACCTACAGCCCCAACTACAGTCTGTTCTTTTCCATCTACAGTTCTCAATCTTCTCTCTTCTGAATCTCCATTGTTCACAGAAAAGGCCTCCTTCAGAAATAAATAAATAAAAATCACCTCTTATATTTGTTCTTTCTCCGTATGCAAATGTTAAATTTTCACAAGGCACAAATGTTAAAATGTGTATCTGAATATCAAATTTTACATCAATTTCATTGTTACAGAAGTTGTTACCAACGAAATCTGCCTGTTGCCAACTATGCAGTAATTAGATTTACAAGAGATTGAAATCTTAGTCCTGTTTATTGTCATTAGTTACCTCCATAGGTACAGGTATATCAATAAGTAGATCAATAGGCAGATCAATGCAGACAGCCCTAAATGTAACCCATTTTTCTGTCTAGTCTCTGAACTATTCAGATATGAACAATCTGAAGCCGAAAAGCTTTCTACACACCCAACTAAGTGACAACGTATTTTAGTTCAAGTTCTGTACTGTTCTACAGACAAGCTCAAGCTCTGGCTTCTGTGCTATAAATGTCTCAGACCTGCCCACCTCGGTGCATCTGGAGAGGACATACAGCCATTTGGCTTCACTCGAAAGGACAAACCCTGCGTCATTAAGGTGTCAGGGACTGCTCCTTCAAGGATGCAGCAAGACACTCTTTACCACCAAAAGGATTCTCTGCAGCCTTTAGCAATCTTTCAGCCCAAAGAAAGCCATATCTGCTGTCAGAGCCTGAATGGAACAGATTTTCATTTTCTCGTTCACCATCCCTAATTGCTTTGAGATTTTCGTATATTTTCAGGTATGCATGTATATATTTACATATTTATATGCTCAGTAAATTTAACTCATTTCAGCTCACCTAAGCTGTGCTTGCTTTTCAGGCAGTTCATGAAATAATCTCTAAAAGCAGGTGTTAAAGTTCCCTGGTCTGTTAATGGGATGTGGAAGATGACTATTGGAGACCTCCAGTTGGGGATGTCCAGATGGAATCCCATCTTCTAAGCTTGGACTTAGACTCTTATGTAATCAGAGGAGATCAGAGGAGATAATGTGAAGTGTGACGGCTATGCTATCATACTTTTGGTATATATAAAGTGGGGGGAAAAAAATGTGTCCCACTTCCTGTGAGTACAGACTGTAGCCCTGAACCAGCACAGTGACTGACAATCTCACTGGTGTTCCCAACAGGGCTTTTAGAAAGTCCTTACCAGACTGCTAGTTTTTCATTACTCTTCCTTCAGCCCTGTTCTACATTTAAGACAAGAATTTCTACAGCTCCATCTGCCCAGTACTGCATCAACTGGATTTTCTTTCAGGAGCCAGACAATTCTTTGTTAAAAAGAAAAAAAAGACTTGAGGATGTCTCCATGAGGAGCTAACATCAACTGCCACCATTTTATAAAATAGAATACTTTTTTTTTTTTTTAATCAAATTTTTGTGGTTATTCAGTGGTGAACAGTATTGATTTCTCTGTTTGTCCTTTGCTTGCTCAATTGCTTCCATAATAACAATAGCATAATGCATGATAAACAGACTTGGCTGATTTTGAAGTTTTATTTTTCTGTACTCGCTGATACAGTACTTAGAGTTTGTCTCTGGCAACAAATTAAAACCCCATATGTCCAACTTGTTATTTTTTTGCTGTGGTGTCTTAGAAGCAATTTGATTTTTATTTACTGATGAGTGATCAAAGACAGCAAAAAAATGTTGAGAGGCAGATAAGAGAAGCCTTTACTGAGAGATTTCTAACTAGTTTGAGAAGTGGTTTTATTTGTCTTTTTTTTTTTTTTTTTTCTTGCCTAGGTAAAAATGCCCAAGGTTGCAAAATCAAACCAAAACCAACCAACCAACCAACCAAACAAACAAAAAACCTCCACCCTAATTTGGACAAAAATAAGATCTGTAATATTTTCAACAGCTGCGCTTTGAATGGGGAAAAAAGAAGTAAGAAGGACTTTCTTTTTCTCTTCAGAACATCATATTTGTTGAAGAGACTGCTTCATGTAATGTTTCCTTTGTAAGTAGTTGTAGTATAACAGTAAAGAAAAGATTTATTAACAAATTCCCAAACAGATTAAGTTTTCTGTGAATATGATTTGGACTTGGAATCCAGGTTGGATGGAGGAAAAAGTAAGGCTACTAGCTCTGTTTAACTTGGCAATTTACTTAGATTTACTTAGATACTCCCTCTCTGCTCTGCGCTGGTGCGGCCTCACCTCGAGTACTGTGTGCAGTTCTGGGCGCCACAGTACAAAAAGGACGTTAAACTGTTGGAGAGTGTCCAGAGGAGGGCGACGAAGATGGTGAAGGGCCTAGAGGGGAAGATGTATGACAAGCGGCTGAGGTGACTTGGCCTGTTCAGCCTGGAGAAGAGGAGGCTGAGGGGGGACCTCATCGCAGTCTACAACTTCCTCACAAGGGGGAGTGGAGAGGCAGGTGACCTATTCTCCGTTATCACCAGTGACAGAACCCACGGGAACGGTGTCAAGCTGAGGCAGGGGAGGTTTAGGCTGGATATCAGGAAGAGGTTCTTCACCGAGAGGGTGGTCGCACACTGGAACAGGCTCCCCAGTGAAGTAGTCACTGCACCAAGCCTGTCTGAATTTAAGAAGAGATTGGACTGTGCACTTAGTCACCTGGTCTAAACTTTTGGGGAGACCTGTGCGGTGCCAGGAGTTGGACTTGATGATCCTTATGGGTCCCTTCCAACTCGGGATATTCTATGATTCTGTGATTCTATGATCTTTGTTTGGAGATCATGGTGTCCGCAGCCTTTATACGTATTCCATACAGAAAAATAACTCACAATGTAATTCAGAGACCTTGAATTAGACTCCTGTTACCACCATTTACCTGTGAAGCCTGTGGTTACTAGGCACCTAATGCAGATATATAAATTAGGTGCCTAGAATTAGATGTTGTAAATTTTCAGCACATTTCCTTCAATATGATTATCATTGCCAGTGTATCAGTTGATTTTCATATGTTTTTAAAGGTTATATAATGGCCTAAGATACACTAGGTACTGTACAAAAAGATGTTCCTCATGAGGATTTTTATAAGGCCAGAGGCCAAATGTAAGTGACTTCAGCCACTGGAAAATATTAGAATTGCTTTGATTTGCAAGCCTTGTAAATGGACAAAGTCAGAGAGAATGTAATTTATATTTAAGTAATGGATCAAAAGGGTACTATGAACACGGCTCTAAGAGCTAATGATGATAAAGGATTCAGGGATATGTTCACATCATCAGAAGGGTTTAATAGATTTCACCCAGTCCTTTTCCTCATCTCCTGTAAAACTCATTTACTAAAGGCTTTAAGTGTGAAATTGCTTATTTTCTAAATAATAGGGATACAAGATCAAACTATCCCATATGATGTAGTATTGAAGCAAGAAATAATGTACCTTGAAATGGAAAACAAAAGCACAAATAATTAATTACAGTTTTTCAATCTTCACAGAAATGCTTTAAATAAATGAATTAATTCAAACTTTATATATGATAGAAATGTATCTGGATACCACAGATGAGATCAAGCTTCAATGTATTTGCAAATGTAGTGCAAAGACTTTCTGAGATTTGGTACACAATAGTTCACACTTTTTAGTTTTGTTCTGAATTGCAGATTCTTGTGGTCTCAAACTTTTCCCCAAACATTGGGAAAAGCCTTACCATCTAAGTCACAGAGCTCCTTCCCCTGAAACTGCTCTTCTGATCTTCTCCAGGTCTTTGATTAGTCTTTAGCAAGACAACCTAACATACACAGCTTGGGATGGCCTGATACCCAACGGTCATCTTTACCCGGAGAACATTCATCATTGTAACAGCATGACTACCTTGTAGACATTTATTAGCTTAATAAGATTTTCAGTGATTAACTTTCATAATGAGAAAACCTGCTAGGCAAAGAGGCGTTCTACACCACTCTGAAGGTTCCTTGTGGAAAAAGTGCTCCTATTAAATACAGGGTTTACTGTTCTGCAGGAGGCCACAATGTCCTCCTACAAGCAGTCTTACCACACTCTTTGAACGTTTCAGCCCACAGCATGGGATGTGCTGTCAGAGCTACAATGAGATCTGCCATCAGATCCTTCCCTCTTTCTCCATTCTGGAACAGCAGGGAGACAAATGCAAACAGGTGGGAAAGGTAAAGCTCTAACATTTTGTGTGTTTCAGAGATTATTTTATTTTCTACATAACTTTAATTTTGATGTGACATTCTAAATGAACAGTCTTGGGGATAGAAAGCTTAGGCATGAGCCCTTGCTGCTGCACAACAAAGCAAAGTCATTTGTTACGAATTTCTAATAAAAGACATCCAGCCTCCTCTATTTACAAGTGCATACAACCCCAGCAGACAAAGCATACCCTTTACCAGCAGCTTATTAGCTCCCCAAAGACCATTTCCAGCAATAAAAACAAGGCCATTTGCTATAAACCGATTTAATTCTCACTGCTGAATATGATGTGGTTTTAGATATGATGCATGTCTACTAATAACTAAAAAGTGGTCACTGAGTGTTTGACCCTTAGTTGCTGGGGGTCAGATTACTTTCATGCCAGTATAAGCTAGCAGAGAAGTGAGATCTTCCTAGCAAAGCTGTTGACCAGTCTCGGTGCTGATAATCATATTTTGTCTTGTTTGATTTGGATTGAAAATGAACCACTCATTTAATGAACAATGTTCCATCTGGGGTAAGTAGTCAAGTATTGTTCCTTGAACTACAGTTTTAGAAGTAGGACACTGAACTTGTAATTTCATTATTTCTTTCCTCGTTTTTATTTTTTTTTTTTTTTGCCTTTTTCCTGAACTTCACGGTGTGCAGCAGGATCTAGGACATGGTTTTAAATAGAAGTTAAAAAAAAAAAGACCTATGAAAAAGACCCATGTCTAGACTATGTACTGGGATTTTTAAAATATTAGACCCAGACTTCCTGAAGTGATATCACCATAAAACAACAAAATATAACAATGTACCAAAGATCCAATTGCGGTGGTAACATCTGTCTTAATTATGTAAACGCAAGTCGATTGTCAAGCATCAAGTTCTCTTTAATAAAACCTCAGAGCAAGGCAATTTGTATCACTTAGCTGCTGCATTTCATATGTACAAATTGCACTTAAAAGTATACATCCTTTATGTAGTAGTCGTGAACTGATAGCTATAATGCTGTACTTTCCTGTTATGGAGCGTGATGAAAAGCACAAAGATTCCCTAGGGAATTCTGACAAACTGCTTCATAGCAGTAGAAATTAAAGCTTTACTTTGTTAGTATATGCACCGGGCTATTTTTCCTGTCTGATAGTACTGCACATCACATTTCCAATTGAAAGAGTTATTTTAGCTATGGTAAATGCATTAGGCTAATCTATCAGCAGTCCATGTGGTACCTACAATTCGGTGTCAAGTTAAAACACTCTCCTGATTCAGTAAACTCTCAGACTGCCTTATGACTTTGAGAAAAATACTGCCTGCTGACACAGCTTCTGATCTCCTAGCCTCTAAACACACAGCTTTTGCTGTTAATCCTGATAGAATCAGAAACAAAAAAAAACAGTGGTTGCATCATGACAGGTAGACTTCTTGTGTAGACATAGTCACACGGTAAATAAATGCAACAGTATTTTCATTCTGCTTGCATTTGGACAGTTCAGCAGATTCCTATCTCATGCAAATAAGCTTTTCAGGTTTTTTTTCTTTTTTCTTTTTTCTTTTTTGTTTCTTTTTTCTTTTATTTTCTTTTTTCTTCCTGTAGCCAAGAGTCACAGCACAGAATCCTGACTCAAGAGGAAAGAGAGCAGAGCTGGCCTGAGCTACCTCTGACACCACTGATGCTCCCTAGCTGGTCTGGGATTTTACGACAGATGGGATGGCAACACCTTACTGTGCATTTCCCTGTCTGAAACAACTGCATCAGCATATGTTGAAAAAGTTGATATATTTATGAAAACCAGTGTGGTATTCAGAGTTTATAGTTCAGATCCTGGCATTTTAGGTTAAAGCTGTAGCTTGACAGTTATGACCTTTTTATCGTATTAACTTCTCCGAAAGACTTCACTGATCTCCCCATGCTGCTTCTGGAGCTGCCATAGGCATCTCTACCATCACCTGCCAAGCCGTGTGACACTAAATAATTCTCTGAGGTCAGGGACAGACTTCAGACTACTACCCAAACTTGTGTTCTTGGACTCCAAGTCCTCTTCCTTACTTTAGCCTCCAAAGTACACTTGAATATTTTCCCAGATTAGTTAACTGAATTTTGCTGGTAACCTCAGTTAATGCACCAGTTGAGTCTTCTTGTGGATTGTCTTGCGAACAGGTAAACTAAGCAAGAATGACTCAGCAGCCTGAGGGCTACAGTATGCTTTAGGCCTTGGCTACTTGTCTTCTTGAAGGAGTTTTTCCTGGTTGCTACATCACTACACCCTCATTCTTTGTTATTCTTACAAATCCCTTTTGCAAAATTAGAGCCCTCATATCCCAGCCTTTCTCTTTCTTTAAACTTTTGTGCACCTCAATACCGGGGCATTTTCTTTGGTTTTAAAGTCACACCCTTCTTTTTTTGTAATATATCACAGTATCACAGTATCACAGATTTCTAGGTTGGAAGAGACCTCAAGATCATCGAGTCCAACCTCCGACCTAACACTAAGTACTCCACTAAACCATATCCCTAAGCTCTACATCTAAACGTCTTTTAAAGACCTCCAGGGATGGTGACTCCACCACCTCCCTGGGCAGCCCATTCCAATGCCTAACAACCCTTTCGGTAAAGAAGTTCTTCCTAACATCCAACCTAAACCTCCCCTGTCGCAACTTTCGCCCATTCCCCCTCGTCCTGTCACCAGGCATGTGGGAGAACAGACCAACCCCCACCTCGCTACAGCCTCCTTTAAGGTACCTGTAGAGTGCGATAAGGTCACCCCTGAGCCTCCTCTTCTCCAGGCTGAACAAGCCCAGCTCCCTCAGCCGCTCCTCGTAAGACTTGTTCTCCAGACCCCTCACCAGCTTGGTCGCCCTTCTCTGGACTCGCTCGAGCACCTCCATGTCCTTCCTGTAGCGAGGGGCCCAAAACTGAACACAGTACTCGAGGTGCGGCCTCACCAGAGCCGAGTACAGGGGCACAATCACTTCCCTAGACCTGCTGGCCACACTGCTTCTTATGCAGGCCAGGATGCTGTTGGCCTTTTTGGCCACCTGAGCACACTGCTGGCTCATACTCAGGTGCCTATCAACCAGTATTCCCAGGTCCTTCTCGGCCAGGCAGCTTTCCAACCACTCATCTCCCAGCCTGTAGCTCTGCTTGGGGTTGTTGCGCCCCAGGTGCAGGACCCGGCACTTGGCCTTGTTGAACTTCATTCATATGACATCCTTCATTTAGGAAATGGACCTGCTAGATTACATTGTCTTATTCTTCTCTGATACAATGAGGCTTAAATGTGGGAAGAACTCCACCAACCTCTTCCACATCAGAGGAACCCATATACTTGCAGGTCTTATATGGATCATATTATGCACCTTTTTGTTTCAGGACTAATTCCTGACAGTTCAGTACTCCAATATGTGTCCAGGGTGTGCTATTAGTGTGAGGTCCTAGAGTACATCCTTGAAATCATCCTGATCACCGATATACCTGAAACTTCTCCAAATACATTCCTATCTCTGTCCCTGGGGTCCACCTCTACTGACCATAAAAAGTCACATACAACCCTATTCTGTTTCTCAGCCTAATTCTCTTCAGCATATTTTATCATCTAAATTATCTAAGAAGACAGTAGTTTTTTTACCATGAAAAGAAAACAGAAATCCTATCCGCAGTCTGATCTCGCAACTTTCCCTTCTGTCTGTTCGTGATTTCTGCTAGTGAGTAGAACTATAGTTTTTATATTCCTGTGACAAGACAATTCTTGGTTCAATTGTTTCTGCGCTGTTTAAGCAGTTCTGCCATAGTCCAGAGTCCACTCCTGTTAGACATGACTAACTGGGAAAAAGCATATGAATTACAGTTTGGCTGAGGCTAAGGTTAGACCATCAGCTTGTCAGAGAGATAAGTCCTGTCTGGGTAAATGGACAATTGAAATGCCTTGGGACCTTCAAACAAATCCATATAGCTCCTAGTTTTGACCCTTACTAGGTACCAGGCACATGCAGGAAATGTGAGGGATAGGGGATGAATAGGAAGGGTGAATGATGGAACAAGACTAAATGGCTTAATTTTCACCCTTGATAACAAAGAAGAATTGAGTCTGTGGTGATTAATGTAAGTTACACCTCAAAAGCGAAAAGCAGATGCAATTCCTCTTCAGTGAAAAAGTAAAATCAGGTGCTAAAAAAAAAGGGGAAAAAAAATCAGGCCCAGTTTATGATCACAATGTCTGTGAACACAGTACCTGGAATATGAAAGAATAGTGACACACAAATAGCCTGTCATTTTGTCAGCAATTGCTTTTCTGCTGGAGAAAACGTGAAAGAGAATATGCTAAGGAGCTCACAGATTTTTAAGAGCCCAGATGCTTGGGTCAAGGCATTGAAGATGAATTAAGGAAGAATCATCGTAGCAACATGAAGCATTTAAATATGACTAGACTGATTCAATTAACATCAGGAAGATAGTCCAAAAATAGTACACAAGGTGCCGAGCTGTGAACATGATCAGGAAAGCAAATAACAGAGAGTGAGATGTTTTTGATTAACAAGGCTTTCCTGTTAGGCTTGCAGGTCACTCACCCAAAGAATCATTCCCCAAATACACGTACCTAAAAGAAGTAGACAACTATCTACAAAGAAGTATCCATGTCTGAGTTAGGTATCAAGACTGCCATACAGACAACTACTCAACTGGTCAAACATAGTTTTCTACTTTGATTTTCTGTGTAGGACAGTTATCTACCCATACATTTCTGACAGCGCACACTCAGGATTTCTTAAGAGGCACTCAGCTTGGTTCAAAACTGAAAAGGAGCTACCTTAGCTGGTCAGGGGAGCTGAGTTACATATCCTTTCTTTTATCACATCTCCAAAGAAGGAGAGTCCATTACACCTACTGACAAAAGAGTAAAGTTAGCTCCTTTCCTGTGGTCTGATAGTTTGGCACTGAAAGCAGTAGGTTCAATGTTCCCTGACTAACCACAAGAGAAGTTATTTGTGTTAATAAATGGGTCAAAAAATTAAGAGTCTGGGACTTGATCCATCTAAAAGATTATCTGTGAATTTGTGGAATCTCAGTTAAAATTTCATTCACTCCCCATCTTACAAGTGTTTTTCCTTTTTTTTTTTTTTTTTCCAACTGTTCAAACAAATCGCTGATGCCTTCTTCAGCCAGCATTTGACAACAAACCACCTACTATAATAGTTATTTTAGGCAAACACTCAAATATTTTCCCTGTAACTGGAGGAAATGGGTGCTTTCATTATGATATTTCTAATAGTGAGAATTTTAACACAGCCTCACTGCAGTACTCTAGGATGTTTTCTTTAGAGGAAACAAAATACAAAATAAAATATAGCTGTTATAAACTGTTAATTATAGTTTATAATAGTAATAATCCCAGAGAATTTGATCATTACTGCAGTTAATGATCAGTTTAGTAGGGTTTAACTGCCTTCAGTTCCATCTAGGGATACCCAATTAGCAAACCAGTCGTTAAATACTAGTAATGACTAATTATTCGAGGATTAAAAGCTTAAATATAAATAAAAGCGAGATTGAGACTCTTAAAATTAATGCATTAATGTATCCCTTCCTCACCATGAGTTAGAGTACATTCTGTTCTTATGACTACCACACTTTCTGTAGGGGATTCATTTCCCTCTAAATGAGTTTCTTTTTTTATATTCTCTCCAGATGTTTAACTCAGATACATATTAGTCATTGTTTCAAAAGCTCAAATCTTTCCATTTAATAGAGTACCTTCAATGAAGCTAAAATTGTTAACTTCCTTTCTGTGTTCAGCATGCTTCTGGGGGACTTTAAAGCTTTGTTTGATTTTATATGGTTTCAAATTCCTGGTTACATCAAAACCAAACTGCTTTCAATTAGCAAGAGTAATGTTATTTGCCATGTAAACTATCAAATGTATTTACACAACAGAATCAAGATGGCTAGATCTGTCCATAGAAAGCCAATAAAAGGTAATTATAGCAGGGATCAGCTTGAGCCTTTTAGTTAGTACAGAACAAGGCATTGCATACATGGTAAGAAAATGACAATGGCAGAAAAGACAAAGGCAAACAGACACAATTTATCATGATAGAGAAAACCTGAATACATAGATATAGCTCAGCTAGGATAAATATCCATGCAGAAATATGGGTTTATCCAGGGTATAAAATATACCTGCAGAGTGCCAACAGAGTGTCTGCAGGCCGCCAAACTCTTGCAGAGAGAGGTTAAATGAAATTTAAGCAGTGTAAAATACGTATACTGGCTTCCACATCAGTTTACTTTTAACTTGTGTGTATTTAGCCAAACCTATCTGCTTTACAAACGAAGTGTAAATAAACTACATGATGTTTTCACCAGGGACCCCTCAGCCAAAGCAAAAGCAAAGTTAAATCTGACAAACCAGGAAATGGCAACATTTGTTCTCAATCTAAATACAAAAGATAACAGTAAACTACATAACCCAGTTATTTAAACATGATGGCTGAATAATCCCAAGACTACCTCATACTTCAGGAATGGTTACAAGTGCCAAGATGCTGCAGGGAGACAGCTTACATTTCAAGAGAAAACTACTTCTGTGCAATCTTTCTTTTTCTTTCCCTGAATTATTCTGAAGTATTTCAGTGTGAGTCTCTTGGGAATATTTTGTGCCAAAGAGTAAAATTTCTCTTCACCCTCTTTTTGATATGATATTTATTTAATAAACCCCAGGACATCCTCTGCTTGTAGAAACTCTAATTGCTCTACTGAAGTCAGTGGATTCACTGAAGAAGTCAGTGACTTCTTAATCTAGTCATTAACCTAGGCGCTGTGAGCAACACCATTGAAAATATACACTGATATTTTTTCACATTTCTGTTACTGGGACCTTTCATAGCAGATGTGTGATTCACCACATTTAAGATAAGGATGAATTAAAACTAACTTATATTTTATCTTTATGAATCTTGAATTAATATTTCCAGAAACAGAAGGTCATTTTTCAGTTTGGTCAATTGGAAGACATACACACGTAAGTCTGTGGTTTTTCAGAGACTCTTTTTGTTAAATCTTGCTGGCTGGGTTTCACAGGAATAAATGTAGACACAAAGCTCAGATGAACCCTATGGGAAAAATGACCACTTTTCCTATATTGACTGGAGTGAATAATTCAAATGTACCCATCTCAGTGGTGTAGTCTTTATTTCCAGGATAAATTTTACTACCAAGACATGATGAAGTAAAATTGATTTATTTTCCTTCTGTAAAATTAAAACCTATACTAAGTAAAAGTTAATTCTGATTCTCATCTATTAATGGTGAAATGTGAAGGAAGTCATGAACAGCAAACAAAAGCTATCTTTTTCCTTCAACTATAGAGTTTTACTCCAATCTGGCTTAAAGAAGCTCCAGACTTTGTCAGGCCCTTGAAAAAGTGCCAGAAAGAGGTTTTAGTGGAATGACTCTATATTTACATCTCAATCAACCAGTAAGTACAACTAGCATGTGTGATGGTGACACTCAGTGAAAAATGACAGTCACGAAATCATGCTTGCCTCTGCTGAGTCTGCTGACTCTCACATTGCACAACTTCATTTTTTCAACATTCACAATTATAATTGTAGTGAGTCTGTGTGCATGTGAGTGTTTGTATTTTAAACAGACTTCAAGAGGAGAGATACCGAGTGTGCAGTCCTCTTGTCTCCTGCCTGAACGGCGTTAGCTGGGGGCTCAGAAAATAAAAGAGATGCTTGTCTACACTAATGGTGGATTTGTAGATGAATTTTCAATTCATCAAGGCTCAAAATGGGGATTTCTTCTGGTAGTAGGAAAGACTCTTAGGTTTCTAATGGAGTGTACAGCATTTGTTTCTTTCAGAGAGGTGTGCAATATCACAGCAATTCAGCACCATTAGCACTCACTGCTACGGGGAAGAGAGAACTCCTACATTCATTGATCTCTGTCTGATACGCTTAATGAAAAAATACATTGAATATGATAACACTGCCTTAAGGAACAGAGGTAATTATTCAGCTTCTGTGTATTGAGAGTAACTAGCTTCCTTTTTTGGTGTATATCAGGAAAAAAAAAAAAAAAAAAAAAAAAGAGCGTGCTATAAGCATACTTTATTCTTTCCTTTCCATCTTCCTCCTTCCCCTCCAATAAAAAACATTTTAACCACGTACTTCTGGTATTGTGACCAGGCCTTATAAACCCATGATTTATGAAACAAGGGAAATGTGAACTGTAACTAATTGGTGAAGCACTCTGGGCTGCTATAGCTGCTCTGCACACACAATGAGGTTCGCTTGCCTGCCATCATGCTAAAATGAAGCAGCAGGCTTTAACCCTTCCCTCCCTTTATACACCATTAGCTTCCTCAAGAAGCTAATGCTTCTCTGTGCAGGGGGTTTCTGTATGCTCTGAGTATCTAAAACATTCTTAACCCACCTGTTTTCCCACACTAGTCTCAAATGACTTTTTATGGTGGGGAAATAACATGTTACAGATGGTAGCACTGGTGTGGACGGAAGAAGCAAGTTGCCCAGGATCACCCCAGAGGCAAGTGACTGGAACAGCAGTGAAAGCTTGGTTTCTCCTGATCATCACATTGGATGGGTTTTTCTCCGTTCTCTATTTATGCAATCAGTTTTGGCTTTTGATATACCACATGTCACTAGGGCCACACAAAACGGATAAACACAGATGAAAAGTGAACCAGGGCAGCTAGTTGCCAAGTGTTTCTGTAAAAGATCACAAAAGACACACTACTAAGGTCACTGAATTCTTGACTTGTGCTGAGCTGAGATTTGCTTTGTGAGGCTCCTCACTGAGAGGATCTTTAGCAACTACTTCAGGGCAGGTTCTTTTCCCTGCAAGTATGCTTGGGAACTTGGTTTCATTAACAGCCAGAGAGAAAATGAGACTGTGAGACTGATGTAGGCTAAGGAGCTCACAGAGAGGTGTTTGCTTCAGAACGGACAGCTACAGATATGACCTGAACCAATCTCACATATTTTTTCTCACGTACAATTTCCTACCCTGACTACAAATAATGTAGATTAACAAATAACCATATCTGATATATATCCTTCTCTGTCTTTTCTTTAGAAATATATTCGTGTATATTCATGTACAACATATTAATGTACTTTTATTCAGTTATAAACAGGCAGATTCAGCAAAGCTTCTGAATAACTTTGCCTAATCATAAGGGCCATCACATCTCATTCATAATGGACTAATATGGGGACCTAGGAATTACTTAATTAGTCTGAAGAGCCACATCCTTCCCAGGCTGAGGATGACACATTCTCACATCATCTTTGAAAGAGCCCACAGCAGAAGCACACATTTGCCAACAGGGTGCACAAGCACCTGACTAGCTGGTTCAGAGAAACTAGAGCACTAAAATGACACAGGTCACCAAACAGCCAGAAGTCTGTAAGCCCTGCTGACAGCATGTGTGAGGATGCTGAAGTGAACAAGGAAGTCAAGTAGGTCACGAGACGGAAACAAAATGGGAAGGAGAGGGACAGGCATGAAGAATGTGAGGACAAGAAATTGAAGCAAACAATGGAAAGATAATAAGGACAGTGGGAGAAAGAAAGAAAGTCATTGTACTCAAAGAGAGAACAGGAACATAAGAACAAAGTCCTGAAGTTTCAAACTAACAATTCTAACAAAATAAGTCTCTCTTTTTCTTTGGCAGTTTGATTCTGAAGTATGAATTGGACATCTCATGGACAGACAGGTCCGTGGGTTCAGACAGGTGAAGACATGGAGGGAAGAGACAGATCTGTGAGATCCAGCTATACACACAGAAATTCCTTCCCCAGAAGAACCTTTTTTTTTCAAAATTTCCACTTGGCAGGACAGTTAAAAAGAGACCCGACAAGTATTAGGGATATTACTGAACAATTCATCCACACACCCACTGAGCTGACACTAAAGCCATAACATAATCCCAGCACAAACAGTATACTGCTCTATACTCAGAGCAGTATTAGTTTGGGGAACCTGGGTGATTGTATCAGGACCAGGTCATTGTCACTCAACCCTCTGCATAATTTGCAATGCCCCCACACATTTGGAAAGGTGCTGCATCAAAGGCCACACATCAAACTTAGCCATTCACCCTGACAACAACTAGGAGTGGCAGTACTCTTGGGAGATGCGATAAATATTTTTTAGTGTCCCATTACTGCACAGCCATCTGCTATTTATTGCAATTGTGGAGATCATAATGTATCTATCTGATATTTATATAGATGCTGCTTTTGCTTCCATAAGAAGTGCATTGTAACTTACCATGGCATTATCTTAATGTTCCATTAAACCAGAGTGCTGATAAGTGTATGCATATGTATATATGTATATCTAAATTATTTTCCTACCAGTATGCAGGCAGGGCTGAGAAGCTACATAGATACCAAACTTCTGCTAGGCAATATTTTCAACACTGAATGGAAATAACTTGTTTGTGCAAAGCCACCCATTTCCCTAATTACAGCCACTCATACTGTAAGAGGAAATTGCTAATTGTATACAGCAGGAATCAAAGACACATGGGTTTTATTGTCTGTTCTGTTCCTACTAGTATTATTAACTCATTATTTCCCTTAAAAAAGCTTTCAATCTTATTGTGACTCAGTTTCCCCAACTGTGAAATAATATCAGGTGGAAATTGTGAGGCTTTACGTATTAAATACAGGACTAAAAGACTCCTGACAATATCCTAGGTGAGAATATCAACAGAGAGAGAAGAGAGAATTCCCACAATATTACCTTTGTTTTCTGGGAGGTATTTGAACCAGCCAGAATTGGAAAGGAGTAGAGGTGCTTGCCTGTTTTGACCCTAATAAACTGCTGTAATTCTAATAATGTTAGTGAAAACCATGGATGAAGTACATTGAGCTGACAGACTAGGGACAGTGAGTCAGCTGCCCAGAAGATGAAAACCTCTCCATAACTCTGCTGAAGTCATTGAAAGGACCTTTATTGACATCTCGTAATGTTCAGGCCACACACGTTGGCACTTGGCAGTGTGAGGATTTCAGGTTCCCCAGGGAAGGTGCAAATATTGCTCTATTAGCAATAACATGCTCCATCGCTCTGACTGCCAGAAGATTATATGAGTGAACTGTGCTACACTTCGGGACACTGAGCGGTAGCCAGGCAGGCTGAGCTGAACAGGTGCCTTGGATGATCGCATGCTATTAGCAATAAACATGCTAATGTCAAACTATCCTTGAAAATGTGTGTTTAAATATGTTAACCAGAGCAAGACCTGTAGAAATGCCACAAAATATCAAAAGAGTATGAGATTGCTTAAATGCAGCCTGAGAGTTTCTTTACTTATGAAAACAGACTTTTTTTCTTTTTTTTTTTTTTTTCCCACCACATTCAAAGTCTTGCACCATGCCAAAGAACCAGTGGTTCATTGCATTGATTTCCCACTCACTGAAGGATGCTGCTAATGTAACTTTTCCCATTCACTCCACAGATGACTTTGTTATTGAGTTAAATGCATAAAGCTGGGATAATACATCCGTGACTCAGGCCCATAAACTTAGCTCAATACAGGACAAGGCTAGTGCTGGGGGTAGTGATCTTCCACCGTGCAAGAGACACCCACTATTCTTTCTGAAAAAAACCCCATTCTGTTACGTTTCCTCTGTTGCTCATAAATACAGAATGAGTAACCCTGGAAATCTATAGCTAATCCTCCCTTTTCCCATATGCAATATGTTTACCACAAATGAGCGTCTGGGGCTTTCATTATTTATCAGGGGAAGGAGTCGCACTATTGTACCTGAGGCTCTGGGAGCCTGAAATCACCGTGATCTATCACAGAGCATTTGTTGGTCCAAAACAGCCTTAAAACCTATCAAAATCCTTCAATGCAGCAGTGCCAGGGGATCCCAGACGGACAGCTGATAGACTGTTGGCTTTGAGCTTCAGGCTGCACGTGGGAATGGAGATGAAACCTCCTTTCTGTGCACAAAGCAGTGCTGCGGACCAGGACTGCTCCTTCTGACAAGCGACCTGCAGCTCTGAAAAACTGCAAATCTCATTATATGATGGCATGGCTTATTTTGCCTAGAGACACACTGCAAGGGTACTTTTTTAAAGCTCATTTAGCAAGATGATGAATTTATCTATGTACATGGTAATGTAAAAAATAAAAAAAAATAAAAAATAAAAAATAAAAAAGTATATTACATGGCTTCTGAGCACAAAATGGTCTGTTTGCATTTTCTCATTTCTGTGTGCTACATGTCTAAGTAAATACAAGCCTCATATATAGACAGAAAGTTGATGATTAACCTGGACAGTGATTATTACTATAATGGTGATATCTCCAGGTACGATAAGATCAGCTCTCCATGGTGCTACTCCTTGCAAAACATAAGCGAGTACCTCTACTTTGAGCAGCTTGAACAAAGAAACTTATCCAAAGGGAAATGGAAATAGGAAAATGACCTGTCTAAAGTCACACAACAGGCCAAGCAGCATTGCTAGCGCTACAGCTTGTCTCATAGAGAGACTTGTGGCTCTTAGAGCCCAAAATGGGTGTTAAAACTGAGATCCCTCTTCTTCAAAGCATCAGGAAGGACAGGGAACACTGTGGTGCTGACTGGGGAAGTTCACTCCTGATTCAAGTGGCATTCAAGCTTTCTGTGCCAGACCGTCCTACTAAGAAAAGCAGAGAGAACAGGCAGGGAGACAGGTCCGAGTGCCAAAAGAGAAAATCAAACTGGTTTCTCAGAGTTAACCTATAGCAACACCAGGCCCGATGTAGCCGGGCAGCGAGAGACATCTTCCAGCCACTGCCCAGCCCTTGTGTCAGAGAGGGGAACGATCCAACACTCCGGCATTCTTTGTTTTTCATTTCTACCGGGGCTGATTGCCGCATTTTTCATGCTGGGGGTGCGGGAGGAGAGAAGGATGATTAAAAAAAAAAAAAAAAAGTCCGCGGTTGGGGAGCAGCTTCAGCATGATGAGAGGCGAGCGGTGCCGGGGCTGCCGGCACTCCCCGGGCTCTGGCAGCTTCGCAGTGCCATCTGCTGGGCCTGCGCCTCGCCCCAGTGGAAATTTCCGACGCTGTTCCTATCGGGCAGGCGAATCGTGGCTGCTCTGCTGCCAGCCGGGCTCCCCGGAGTGCCCTGCAGCTACCCGGGGCTGGAGCCAGGCCTCGGCCCTACTGCAAGGGACGGAGCACGGGCTCGAGGCCCCGGGCCTGAAGCATCCCGCCCCCGGGGGCTGTTCGGCGGCCAGTCTAGCAGCGACCGACTTTGCTTGCCAAATATTTGACTGATCCCCGCTTAAATGAGAGGCGCCTGCTTCCTCTCCGGTTGTGGAAAGGCCTTTTTAGCAAATGGGAAGTTAGGTTTTGAGTATACTCAGCAGGGAGCAACCCTAAATGTGCCTCTTGTCCCATTCCCCCTCCTTCTTCTTTCTGTAACCCTCAGGGCACAGCAAGGGTGCCTGGGCCAGAATTAAAGTTCTGAAAAAGCAGCTGTAAAGTCAGCATTTTGTCTCTCCAGAAGATTTGATCCATAGAATGCCTTGGGTTTGAAGAGACCTTAAAGACCATCTAACTCCAACCCCCCTGCCATGGGCAGGGACACCTCCCACTAGATCAGGTTGGCCAAGGCCCCATCCAGCCTGGCCTTGAACAGCTCCAGGGGTGGGGCAGCCACAGCTTCTCTGGGCAACCTGTTCCCATGCCTTACCACCCTCCAAGTGAAGAATTCCATCCAAATATCTAATCTAAATCCACCCTACTTTAGTTTAAGGCCATTCCCCCTTGTCCTATCATTATCTACCCAAGTAAAGAGTCCTTCTCCCTTTTTTTTATAAGACCCCTGTAAGTACTGAAAGGTTGTAATGAGGTCTCCCCAGAGCTTTCTCTTCTCCAGGCTGAACATCCCAGGATCTCTCAGCTTCTCTTCATAGGAGAGGTGCTCCAGCCCTCTGATCATCTTTGTAGCCCTCCCCTGGACTCACTCTAACACGTCCACATTTTTCTTGTGCTGGGGGCCCCAAATTTGGACACAGTAATCAGGAGAGCAGGTCCTGTTTTTTTTCCAAAATGAGCTAAGTCTCTCCCCACTCACCTCTACTGAGGATGTAGCAGGTGGGTACTCGAGCTAACTGCAAACAGGTAAGGCCAGACACTGAGCACTAAATCTCTGTTAGCAGCTCAGCCCTGTTTTGCTAGGAAGGACCACACCAACACAGCTACTTTGTTCCAGGTAGGAAGAGCTATCTGTCAGAAATAGCCCTGTGGGCCCTACAGAAAACTGCGTTATTCTGTGTAAGCAGATATTATCGATCATGAACAAGTATTTTATCCACATACTATTAACAGCAGAAGCTCTGGAAACAAAATCCACCCCTCTTTCAATCTCTTTGCTCTGACTGATTGCTCAGTGAAGGATTCATGGATCTGGCATGGAGGGTTTTGTCAGAATAAAGGTGAGACAAGGTGAGGGCAGGGAGGGTGTGTGGGATGCTAACAGAGAAGGCATCAGGGTTACTCTTCTGTGTAAAACAGGAGAGGTATTATAAAGAGGAGAGGAGAAAAGTTAATAATACTTGAAAAGAGAAAAGCCCTTCACTTTACCATTTGACGTGGAAATCTGGCTCAAGCAGAGCCATTGTCAAAACTGCTCCTGTACACTTTGTATACCAGGGCTATGGGAGGACATGGGAAATGTGCAGGGATCTCAGCAGGGATTCCCTCCTCCTCACTCACTACTGTAATATCAGTATGAACTTTACACTTTTCAGGAATAAATTACAAGCATTTCTAGCCAGAAAAATAAATGCACTTTTCCTAGCTGCCTCCTTATCATGAGGTCTTTATCTTTGAAGGGAGAGAGGGGGGCAAAGGAGGGATAATTCCAGCTGTACTTATCACACAGATCATGATTATTTTGCTGTTAGCTCAAATGCCCACTGTTCATTTGCTGTATTGTCTTGTCATCAGCTGCAATACATTTCCATCAAGGAACTAAGTTGTAATAAACATTGATTCCTGGTTTTTACCTATTATTTTGCCTGAGTTTAAAGAGGTATATATAACCTTTCTTGTTTTCCACTGCCACAGTTACAGTTTGGCCTCCCAAAACTTCAGCGTTGAGAACCTGAGTCACTCAGCTGGTTCCGTGTCACATCCCTCGTTGTTCCTATCTCCATCGTTGCAGTGAGTGTCCCAACTGCCAACATGGACTGAGATGTTTTGGAATAGATCTTCAAAAATACATTAGACTTATTACAGTGTAAAGAGCTCGCTGTCTAAAAGAGATTTCCATGTATGATGCTCCTTGTTTCGATTAATTTACAGCACAAACATAGCCTCACAATTCTACAGGTAGAAGAGTCATATTGTGGGAGGACACTAGCCAAGAGAACCTTATCTCTATCTCAGGCTTGATTGAGCCTCATCATCCTCAGGTTGATGGGGATCCCATCATACACAACCCCACTGAGTCCACAACAGCTGACTGGGATTAAGTAAATCCCCAACTGCTGCTGAGTCAAGGAAATGTCTTGCTAGGCTGGCTGATAATGTGCATATCAGGAACCCTCCCTCATCTGCAAGCACCCTGCTCTGCTTGCTGACTCCTAATATTCCCTTCCCACGAGGCTCCAAAGCCAATTAATTTGGGGTGCCCACTAGAACCATGGATTTCCTTTCTTTCCCATTTCAAAGGTTTCTGGCTAGGGTTTAGTTGTGTTTTAGTCAGATCTGAACACCATAACAGCTACAGACAGAATTCAAATGTCCAACATTCTTGATTTAAAAATACATAGAATTTGTGGAGTCAAGGCAGTATTCTGATAAGCATCAAGTTATAGCTGCCAGACAGAGAAGAGGATGCTCTGCTAAGGAAACACAGAACTATAGTTTTCCTCACAGCACCCTACGTTCTTGTCTGGTGCCCCCCTACTCTTTTGGGTACAAGTTATTACTCCTCATTTTCTCACCGCAGGAATCCCTCACACTTTTCTTCTAATGAAGAATGTGGTCACCTGTATTCAGCTGGCTCTCACCAGAAGATGGTGAAATCCACCCTCAGCATGACAGAGGAACTGGGCTTCTCTCTTTCCCTTTAGTGTTTCTCATGGTATCTGCTATAAGACAGCTTCTGTTGAAGAAGAGTGCAAACAACACATTTGCATCCTCAAGAAAGTGTTCCCACATCACAGAAGGAACAGACAGACACTGTGAGCAGCAATGAATAATATTTTCAGACAATAGTACAAAGGTCCAGGGTTGAATTGTTTTAAAAGGCTCTGCATCCTATTTCAGCTACTGAGGAGCTTTAATCATCACTGTAGGCTGCGTGTTTCATCACTTTTTATTATTAAAGTGATTTATAGCATAAGTCAGTATTTCAAATTGTTTTTAAGCCTTTGTCTTTCTTGTAGGAATACAAATGTATATGAACATACACATGTGCAATTTAAGACAAACATGATAGCCTGAGAACATATTATTAGAGGAACAGATTTATTTTTTTAATCTTAATACTGACAAATTAGGAATCCCCCCACTCCCAGTTTCTAAGTGCCTGATATTTGAAGTCAAAACTTGTGACTTTTGACTCTGAGGAATAGCAATTATACAGGAAGTAGCATAAATAGTATTTCCTACACTGTAAAAACATATTTCTGCCACAGACTTGGATTGTGCTTCTGACCAATAACTTCAAAAAGAGATATATTATTTAACACAGCCCCTGTGTGTTCATCATGTGTTCAGCCTTTATGGGAATTTAACTACTAGATTTGATTTCCTCACACAGCCTTTCCTTCATGTGTTTACTGTTAACACTAAATTTGAAGTAAGAGTTCAAAACACGAGTAGTAATAGTATTTTTCTTAACCATCTTTTTTGTCAGCTGTAGCACTGCTGCGATATTACCCTAGCTCCCAACATTACAAGCTAAATGCATCAGTATCAAGGAGGTATTACTGTCACAGAGGGAGCCCTATTCAATGCTTTCTTGAGACTTCAAAACTGATGCCCAACAGAGATACGCTGGCCAGTTATTCTGACCAACGCATGCTCCAATATGGCAGAGGTGACTTTTATTCTACTTCATCTTTGTTACTTTTTCCTTCCTTCTACAGCACATTTTGTAAACCCATTTTGTGAAGTCTTTGGACCATACGAGGTTTTTACCACAATAAGCACTCACATAATGGTGGGATGCTTGACCTAGAATGATTTATCACTTATAGTAATACCAATATAAAAATGCTTCTTAGCCAAAAGGCACAAAGAAAAGATGGTCTCAGATGATCCTTGGACAGCAGGTAAATAAGACAGCTTCAACACTGACTGGTGTCTGCAGAGCGCAAGCAGAGAGTTGCTAATGGTTTACCACACATTTGGCTCTGTAAAAAAATGCAGCGTTTGTGGCAAGACTGCTAAGGGGACCTCTAAATGGAGGTTTACAAGGTGAATGTGTGTTTCCTGAAGATCCCTATTCCTTCTCTTAATGTTCTTGTATAAACCCAGGTCTTCTAAAAATAGGAGATTTTGCTTTAATAGAAATCTTCTTAGAGAAAAATGAGTAGGAAGGAGGCCAACACCCTGGAGAAGCTCTGGGATCTTACAAAAAGATCACAGGACTTTGAACCTCCATCCGTACAACAAAAAGTACTGGGTTTTAATTTATAAAATGAGGTGAAAGATACCTCCCATTCCCAGTAATTCCATAAAAAAATTAATTATCTCCTTTACACACTAGCACTATGATTGCAACTGCTTTAAAGCTATTTATGTTTCAAGCCACCATCAACAGCAAAAAGGAGGCTCACACTAACGTGACTTTGGCCCAGCTCACACACACCCTACTCCCCCATTCCCTGCCATAACTACAGCCCTGCAATAACACAAACCCACTGCCATCCATCTTGAGGCAGTGCTCAGCCCCAGCTGGCTATTTATCCCAGCCCTTACATATGCTCAGCTGTTGCATAATTATAGGCCAATGTCTCTGAGCTGTGCATGCTGTAAAATTCACGAGCAGATAGTTTGCAAATATATGGCTGGCTATTTGGAACAGAATAATTTACCCTGTTTCTGTCAGCAGGGTTTACAGTCAGAATATTCCTCCATCACAGCTTACTAGGAGCATTCAGGAATTTTCTTGTGCCCTTGCTAATAGTAAGCAGGTGGATGCTATCATTTCAGATTTTTATTTTTATTTATTTATTTATTTATTTATTTATTTCTGGTGGGGCAAAATGTTCTGCATAACAAGCTCACATAAAATTTAAAATGTGCAGAATAGAACTATAAGTTAACTTTATTGTCTGGATTTAGTGTTAGCCCTTTGCACTGAACACCATTTGCATACATCAGATTCCTGGACTGTATGTGTCCAGGTCACTTATTCATTATTATAATTTATTTCTAGCACAGCAATACCTACAGGCCCCGGGGAAAGGCAGTTACACATACATGCATATAATGAAAAAACGATTCTTGCCCTGAAGAGCTCAGTGTAGAACTACCTACCTGGTACAACAGCACCCCATGCAGAGATGCCAGGGTTGTCTCCAAATGAGATGATACATTTATGTAGTATAGTATAATGCCATGCAGAGATACTTTCTGTCCTGGAAGCAGTGTAGTTACATCTCTACAGACTTCTGTCAGGGATAAATTCACTGTAAATAATGTTTAAACTGACAGTTACAATGCTTCCAGTTTTAGTTATCTCTGAAACTATATTTTACCATGCAGACCTATTCTTTAAATTTTCTACCCAAATAGCCATAAGAAAAATAACAGCTAAAAGTTTAAAACTGTCAGACTCAGGATAGAATTCAGGGAAGAAGGCACTATTTATTTTATTTATTATTATGTTTTTTCAGTGGGTTTAGTTGTCAAAATGGTCTAATATATCTATAAAACAGACTAAATGAATTTAATCAAAAAACACACAACCCAAAAGTACTTCCTTTTGATTGTCAAATATGCATATATTTAAATATTCTAAGAACAATTTGCATGCAGGTAGTCCAGGTTGGAATTAATTCTTCAGGGTAGTGTTGAGCTTCTTACAATGAAAAACAAAATTGAATTACGACTAGATGTTTTTTTCTTTTTTTGTGGCTTTTTTTTTTCTTTCCCTTTTTAATAAAGAAGAATTTCAGAACAGTCTGGAATTAGTGCAAGGAAGTCCCATAGTCGGTGCTACACAGGCGGTCAGATTGCATTAACACAGTGGTCCCTTCTGACTTAAGAGTCCATTAACCTGAGTATGAAATTAGAGGAGAAGGGGGATAAAATTTGACTGTGGAAGTAATTGATTTTCTCAGGTCAGGAATGAAACCAAATCAGAACAGCAAACAGCACTTAGGATCAGCATATTTATTTTTTTTTTTTATAATGTGCAGTAAATTGAAACAATTTAGTTCAGTCTGAGTATTTACATCAACCTGAGATAATCTGATTAAATTCCTTTTAGAGTGTGTTTAATAAAAGCACAGTTGGGATTCATAAAACTTAAGGGGATATGACAAAGAATTCTTGGGCAAGGGAGTAGTTTACAGGTTTCTTAGTCCCTTTCAGGAAACTACTATCAGCTTGATTGTCTGATCTCTTCCCTATCTCTGTATGTCCACATGGATTACTTTTTATTTTCTAACAAGTGCATAAAAATAAGAGCAAAATACTTTGTTTCATACTTTCCAAAACATATCGTTGTTGGATTGGAAAAGACAAGCAAACACAGTCTTTGTTACAGGATTTATTTTACATTGGCAATGTGGGGCAGCTAAAGAAAAATTAGAATCAAAGAATAGTTAAGATTGAAAGAGATCTCTGGAGGTTGTCTGGTCTAACCCTTGCTCAAGCAGAGTGCCCAGGATCATGTCCAGGAAGCTTTCAAAGATCTTCAAGGAAGCTTTCAAAGATCTTCAAGGAGGAGACTCCACAGCTTCTCTGGCTTCCTGATGTTTCGGTAGAACAGACAAGCTTCCTGATGTATAGACAGAACCTCTTGTGCTCCAGTTTGTACCCAGCTCCATCTTCTTTGCACCCTTCCTTCAGGTATTTAAAAATATTGATTGACTACTATTGATTGACTACTAAGCCTCCTCTTCTCCAGGCTGAACAGTCCTGGCTCTCTCAGCCCCTCCTCATAGGAGAGGTGCTCCAGTCCCTTCATCATTTTCATGACCCTACACTGGACCTTTTCCATGTCTCTCATGTACTGCAGGGTCCAGAACTGGACCCAGGTGCAGCCTCACCAATGCTGAGAAGAGTAGGAAATATTTTAATAATGCATAAAACATAAGAATGTTCATACTGTGATATTTTGTTCTATTTTGGAATGAGGGGGGAAAAAAACCAAAACATTTTCAGGTGTCTGTATTTCTCTGTGATACTGATTGCCACAAACTTTAGTTATGTCTGTTTTATCTAGGTACACAATCTGGTATTTCTCTAATCTCTCTCTCTTCTGGGTATTTTAATACAATTACCATTTTAAAGGAGCTTCAATCTTCCTTATACTCCGAAATCATTTGTACTCATTTGGGCCATCTCCCCAAATGTCTGGTGTATTTCAAATGAAGATACCATGCTAAAAATAAATAAATAAATAAGAACGAAATACAAACAGCAGGTTGGGATCTTCCTTTTCCCTCTGGCTAATTTTTTTCCCCACAGGTCATAAAAGCTGCTGGAGCAATTATCATCCTGTTAAACTCTGGAAGAGCACTTTTAAATAATTTAAAAAGTGATCTGTTTTTTAACGTAATTACTATCATTATTTTTTGTACATGGGAGTGAACTAAGAGATAAGTACCTTCTAAGTCAATAAATATCTTGGCCTGAAGCCCTGGAACTTTAGTTATCTGTGAAGTGTTTATCTTACTGAAACCTCCCTAGAAAAACAAAATAATTATTGCTTAATGATAGCAGAAGTGAGATTTCTCTTTCAATTATAAAGCAGGATATTTAAAGATTTTCTGGGTTTAGAGAACCATCTCTTGAATCTGGTTGGAAATGTGGAGTATAAAATGAAACACAGGATGCAAACTTACTTTTTTTTTTTCTCTTTTTTTTTTCAATTGCTTATAACACAAGTAACAACCCAAGAGTTAGGCTCTGTCCTTGTGAACCCTGTAGGAACCACTCCATTGCTGTTAGTGAATCAAGCCCCCAGGGAGAGAAAGATCCCATTTACTAATAAGATTTCAAGGGTCACCAGGGGAAGACTTTTCATTATAATGGTCTTGTTTTTTGAGCAATGGAAAAAGACTTTCCAAGGTGAAGTACTGAGAGATGTAATCTCTTTCTAATCTCTAGGAAATGCCTTTTTCTGTTAATAATATTGCTTCCCCAACATAGACTACAACTCTGGAAAATATGTATCACATGCCTAACATTAGGCACATTTTCAAATCCCATTGATTTCCATGACATTTGGGCATGTGCTTAAAGTAAAATTATAGTTCCTTATCCCCCTTGGGAAAAGAAATTACTCCCTGATTTAAAGAACTTCAAGCATACAAACTGGTAAATAATTTATTTGAAGTTCAAGACCCACAAAAAGGTATAGTAAATAATTAGCTCATTCCCTGTGCATCTTTCAAATCTTCACGTTCAGGGCTGTTGCTATTAACAGCTACTAATCATGGATTCATAGAATAATTAAGGTCAGAAGGGACCTCTGGATGTTATCTAATCCAGCTTGCTGCTAAATGCAGGCTTAATTAAATCAGGTTGCTCAGGACCTCATCCAGCTGAGTTTTGCATGTCTCCACAGATGAAGATTTTATGTATTTTTCTTATTACTGTTGTTGCTATTAAAATGTTATCTTGAGAAAAAAAAAAAGAAAAAAAAGAAAAAGGAAAAGTTGAGATCAAATTTCCTAGATACTCTAAAAACCTGTTCTGTCATCAGTGCCCCTATAGAAACTTTTAATCCATCTTGATGTGTGATGTTCTGTCCAAAATGTAATGAAAATTCATTATTACAAATGAAGTGAAAAAAAAAAAAAAAAAAGTTACCTGAAATTCCACAGAGGACAGCAGCTCTAATATATTTTTTCATTTACAAGCCTTTGCCCTCCCCACTCCATTCCAAGTAGGTGGGAGTTCATAATATCCTCAAACTCATGGCAGATCCTCCCTGCTAAAAGGGACAGAGATACGGTGATGATGGTATATGGGGAAAAGAAAAAGCAGGCTGCAAGAGATCGTAGGAAGGGCATAAATGAGGAGCGGGAACAACAGACTCTTGTTGAATGGCAAGGCATTAGAAACAGAATACATCTGTGAGCTAAAAGCCTGAGGACGCAGGGATTTGTAACGGTTTTGCACTTGGATCCATTTTCTGAGGGATGAGAGGTGGAGAAAGGGGATGGAACCCTCACCAGGAAGGGGTGAGATTCCTGTTCAAAGGGAGAAGGAGACAGGGAGAAGAAAGGGACAATGCCAATCAGAAAAAAAAAAAAAGAAAAAAAAAAAAGGAGAAGATGTCACACAGACTGATGGGAGTTGTGAGCCAGTGGTGGTCAGGAGCCTGGAGAAATAATAACTCAGAAATTAGGGGCACCCATGGTCAGATCCACTGGGAGAAGCAGCTCCTAAATGAAAGCTAAGAATATGGGGAAGATGGTTCAGCAATAGAGATAAGAGCAAAGCAGTGAGAGGACAAGACCTCTAAAGTCTGTAAGGATTATTATAGACACTATTGAATTGGAAGCACCATTTTTTAACCCTTAAAATGAGCCATGTGAGAAGTGGAATCATGGTGAAATAAAAATCACCCACTGATCCAGAAACTACAGCATCAAGCAGGGTTTTCATGCTCTTCTGGGCCTAACACAGAAACCACCCACTATTCCTATTTCCTTAACTCCTACTGCTATAGCATCTTCTAAACCCAGTGTATTCTGTTTTTCTCTCTTTTGCTCTGTAAAATGCAGACAGGGGATATATTTATGGAATATATTTTTTGTTCCAAAACTAGCACAAGCTGTAAAATATTCCTGAGCATCTGCTATCAGATTCTGATGGATGTCCTTTGCTGTTTGATACAATCTCTACGGACTCAAAACTGAATATGCTTTCTTGTCCTGTTCTCATGGTCCAGCACTAGCACCAATCTTCTCCCTTATATTTTCCTCTCCTTTCAGATGTTTTCCCTCGGTGAAACCACCTGATGTCAGAGCGCTAAGTACTAAGTACATCAGACAGGCAGCACTGCACAAATTTGAGCTCATAACATAATATTCAGAGGTGATCTGGCTTTTTAAGTTTCTGTTTGTATTTTATGCAAACTGAGAAATAAAGACACTTCCTAAACATCATGTGGATGTTATTAGTATCACTTTGAAGACCATTTCAGAATAATGTCTTTCTTCCTAAAATTTAGTAATTTCTTACATCAAAGTATAGTATTTTCAGTTTTGCAATCCACAGCTCTCCACATGTTAGTAAACTAAACAGAAGCACTAAGACTGTATATGTGCTAGTAAATGAAGCTCTACACTGGAAACCAGACATACATTTTGTTAAACTGTTGGAGTCACCCTGGACACAGTTTTGGTTATTTAAGTTTTCCCAAACAGTTCTTGGCTATGAAGGGTTAACAATAGACATGCTTCTTCTCTTGGAGAATCAGGGTGTCCAACAGCATGGATGCCAGCTATTCCATGCAGTAGGTCTGAGTGGTGAAGAACATGTCTTGGTCACATTTAATTCACTTGAATAGAGCCACTGAGATCACCTACACGTTCCTTTGTCATTTTAAGTTACTCAAGAAATATGTGTTCCACATGGGTCTGTAATATGTTTTGTTTACCAAATCTGTGGATGAGGACTGACAAACATTTACTTTCTGAACATTTTCTTGTATTTTCTACTTGACCTAGGAATCATTTCTTACTAGATTCCACACTGGCATATCAAAAAGGTATAGTAAAAATCTGATAAAAAGTTACTTCTGCTTGACAACCACTTCAAACAATGCCATAGGTAATACAATCCATGCTTAGCAGAAGACATTTGCAATATGTAGATGTACAGTCCTGCAAGCTATTGAATGAGGCAATCATGATGTTTCTATCCCCTCAGAAGTAAGAAAACTGTTGGAGTCAATATCTCTTGGCAGGTGCCATAGAGAAAAAGTGAAAGAAAAGGAAGAAGATTTGAGAGAAAGATTAAGCTATAATCACTGGAAAAGTTTCTATAATGGAAAATCCAGCCGCTGCTTTGCATGGTTCTATTCTATCTGAGTTGTTCAGGTCAGCATTAAACAATATAAGATTAAGCACTTGTCAGACGAACTAATGAGTTTTGGATTGATTTCTGTCTTCTGCAATGCTACTAGCATTTTTGACAGGTATGATTTATAGGGTATTCTTTGGGCCTGTTCATGAGAAGAGCTGTTTATTTTGGTTGATGGACAGGGTTTCTAATGTTCCCAGTGGAGTGTGCAGATGGCAGGAAGGACAGTAATCTTTGAGACCATCTCTCAATGTCTAGGGCATGTCTCTTATAAATTTGTAATCAAGATCTCAAGAAACTAATGTGGGCAGGCTGCCTCTGAAATTGTTTTTGCGACCTTTGGCCAATGTAATGCTCCCTGAAAAATGTATGTCTGGTACTTTTGCTGTTTAGTAAATGGAGCTTGTATAGGCAATCAAGAAACTATAGTTTCCTTTTTAACTGATGTGACATATGTACACAGATGCAGAGTTTTACACATTTACAGTTCTATTCCCTCTGGCTTAGAAGACCTTTTTTTGTACATATTATGTCTATGTATATTTAGTGCACTAGTAGACTATGAAAAAAGCAGTTAGGCAGTCTGTGTTGGAAACCTAATGGAATCTCTAAGGCGTGAAGATAATAAATCTAAGCAACTGTACCACTGAATAATTTTTATTCTCATCTGTGATTCTTTCCATTGTCTGATATTTTTTCTACTTGTTTTGTCTATACTTATGTTGTATCATCTTCAGCAGAGAAGTGTGTAGGCCATGTCTAGACTGGCATAGTTGCATTGACTGAAAAAGCTGTAAAAATATAGAGAAATATGGAAAAATCGTAAATGTAAAGGTATAGAGAAAATATGGACCTTTATTTTATCATAGAATCATCATAGAATCATCAAATATTTTGGGTTGGAAAGGACCTTAACGACCATCTAATTACAATCCCCTGCCATGGGCAGGGACACCTACCACTGAATGAGATTGCCCCATCCAGCCTGGCCTTGAACACTTTCAGGGATGGGGAATCCACAGCTTCTCTGGGCAACCTGTGCCAGTGCCTCACCACCCACATAGTAAAGAATTTCCTCCTTTTATCTAATCTAAACCTATCCTCTTTTAGTTTAAAGCCATTCCCCCTTCACTCCACTCCCTGACAAAGAGTCCCTCCTAAGCTTTCCTTTAGGCCTCCTTTAGGTACTGGAAGGCCGCTCTAAGGTCACACTGGGGCCTTCTCTTCTCCAGGCCAAACAACCCCAATTCCCTCAGCCTGTCTTCACAGGAGAGGTGCTCCAGCCCTTGATCATCCTCGTGGCCCTCCAGTGGACTTGTTTTAATACACCAATGTCCTTCTTGTGCTGGGGGCCCCAGAGCTGAACACAGTGCTCCAGGTGGGGTTTCATAAGAGAGGAGTGGTAGGAGGAGAATCATTTTCGTAACTCTGATTTCTAAACAATGAATTCTTAAACTGTTCTATAATTCTTAATTCTTAGTTCTATAATTCTATATTCTTAAATTGTTCTATAAAAACAATTGATTAACATTTATATGAGTATTTACTAAAAGCTTAAGAGAAAAGAACTAATTGTGTGAATTTAAGCATCTAGGAAGGACTATTTTCGTGACTGTCAGATGGTAAATAGTGGTAACACTACACTAAGATGATTCTAAAGTTCAACTCTAACTCCAGTCCTGCACAGCTCAGTTATTAAAAATTTAGCTTCCTAATGTTGGGAATTTAATAGAAAGTTTGATTTTCAGAGAATTTAAACTGCTATCATATTTAACCTTAGGCTTGCAAGTCCAAAGCTGTTGACCCATTCTATTATTCAGATTCTTTTGGTCTTTTCAGTCCTACTAAATTCAGTGACAGAGCTCACACTTCTTTTTTTTTTTTTTTTCTTTCTCCTTTCTCAAGTGTGTGTACCTCTTAAGTTGAACCCTATGATTTTGTTTTTTTTTTCAAGAAGATCAGTCTATCCCTGTACCATTCTGCACATAAGATGTTGATTTTACCTCCAGGAGAGCTATAAACATTGAACCCAGGCTGAACCTAAGCAGAGGTATAGTTATGCTTTGATGGCTAGTGGAGATGTTGATGAGTTGACTGACAGTTACCTCTATATAGGCCTATGTAGTGGGTTTACATGGCAAGGTGTTGGTAGCAGGGGGCCATAGGGGTGGCTTCTGTGAGAAGGATCTAGAAGCTGCCCCATGTTAGGTAAGGGCCCCACTGCTCACCAGGGCTGAGCCAATAAGTGATGTTGTTTTGTGCCTCTGTGAGAGCATATTTAAGACAGGGAAAAAAAACGCTGCGCCACACAGCAGCTGGGAGAGTGAGAGGAGTGAGGAACAGCCTAGCAGGTGCCAAGGTCAGTGAAGAAGGAGGGGGAGAGGTGCTCCAGGCACCGGAGCAGAAGTCCCCTGCGGCCTGTGGTGCGGAACAAGGTGAAGCAGGCTGTCCCCCTGCAGCCCATGGAGTACCACGGTGGAGCAGTGTTCCATGCTGCAGCCCATGGAGGAGCCCCTGGTGGAGCAGGTGGACCTGCACAGATGGAGACTGCGGCCTGTGGAAGACCCCTGCCGGAGCAGATCCCGGGCCGGAGCTGTAGCCCGTGGAGAGGAGACCACACAGGAGCAGGTGACCTGGCAGGAGCTGCTGTCTGTGGGGGACCCAGGTTGGAGCAGTTTGCTCCTGAGGGATGGACCCCGTGGTACGGACCCATATCTGGAGCAGTTCTTGAAGAGCTGCTGCCTGTGGGCAGCCCACGCCGGATCAGTTCAGCAAGGACTGCATCCCGTGCGAGGGACCCCACAGCACAGGGGACGAGAGTGACCGAGAAGGAGCAGCAGAGAAGAAGCGCTATAGACTGACCATAACCCCCGTTCCCCTGCGCTGCTCAGGGGGAAGAGGTGGAAGAGGGTGGATGGGGGGGGGGAAGGTGCTTTTGTTTTCTTTCCTTTGTTTCTCGCTTCTCTAGCTTGTTAGTAATAGGCAATAAATCTTACTATTCCCCTTTGCTGAGTCTGTTTTGCCCGTCACAATAATTACTACACAATCTCCTCATCCTTATCTCAACCCTTGAGCCCTTTTCATCGTATTTTCTCCCCGTTCCTCTTTGAGGAGGGGGAGTGAGAGAGCAGTTGTGGTGGAGCTCGGCCACCCACCTGAGTAAAACCACCACAGTCTATGACACTGAGATGCTCTTGGGTGCATAAGATATCCATACAGGACAGACAGAAGCGACACAGGAGTTGTAGAACAGCTATGCCCTTCCAGACAACCAGCTGCTGGCAGCCCAAATTCCACTTGATGTCTATGATTAAGTAGCTGAATCAAGCCTTGAAGCTTGATCACTTGGAAGCCTTCTACTTCAATCCTCTGCACTCTAAAAGTCCCTTAGTTTCCATTGTCTCCCAGTGTGCTACCCCAGCACGGCCACTAAAGCATACTGGTGATGGCAGCAGTACTAACAAAAATGACGACAGAGTTGACAGGGAGAAAAACCTCATCAGGTCAGGAAGAAAAACTCAGCAATGGCAGTGAGGGCTTCCAAAGCAGCAGAAACAGACAGACTTGAGTAACTGACAGATAACAGAAACATAACATTGTCCAAATCATATATACTACTAAGGTCATTTACTACTGAAATAACTTCTTATGCCTTGCAATAGGTACTCATAGAACATAGAGAAATCCGAGAAAACATGCACAGGACTGGAAAGAACCATTGCCATTCAAGCACTAGCATAAAAACAGCTCTTTTGTTTATTCAGTGGACACACTTGGTGCCAGAGCTGTTCCTTGGCTTAAATAACATGCTTTACCCTTCTTATCTGTAATATCCTAAATAGTGTAAGAGCTATTTTGCCTCAGCTAAACAAAGCAATGTCTTCTCATGTGATTTTATTTTGCAAACATCCCTTTGCCCTCACTGCAGGGAGATGCTCTGTCACTTTGCTGATGCTCCAAGTCATTGAATTATATTAGTGAGGCATCAAATCTCTGTTAAAACACTGTGTCTTGCTGCAGCATGTATAATCTAAGAGAAGCTGCCTCATTATCTGTGAGCATACAGCCCCTGGTAGGTTTAGAGCTAGGCATAATGCACTCAGAGCCATCTGTGAATACAGTAGAGACATAGTGTCAGTTTCCTCATTTACGAATGTTTCAATCTTCTTTCTCTAAAGGTTCATCCCTAAACTTGTTCCAGTTTTATTACTTCTTTTTTTAAAACCTGCATGTCAAAACTATCTATATAATTCCTGGTGAGTTCTCACCACAATTTTGTGTGGAGAAATTAATGAATCCTTACCTCTGCTGAAAATACCTCACCTACAATGATAGCTGCCTTTTCCATGGCTGCATGTTGTTGAACACTCTCCTCCTATGACTGATGAGAATATCTTGATCTTTCTTCCCTTAAGATGTTACTAAGTGATGACCTGGCTGTTTATAAATGAAATTCTTGTTATTACTCCCCCAGCTCATGAGCTTCCACCTTGTAGTAAGAAAGTTAACCATCTTTACCCTTGTCCACTACATTACCCATTTCTTCCCACATGGTATCTATTTTTCCCTGTGCTGATGATGCCTTTTCCCTTCATGCTATCAGCAAATTTAATGAGAGGTCTCTTATACTTTGTGCCAAGATTATGGTTAAAAAACATAATGCATGAACCCAGCCTTCATCAGTAAGCTATTTCTAGACTTTTATCACCTCTTCATAGATATATACATACATATATACATATATATATATATATTACTTTTTTAAAGCACTTGAAGGAATCCTCATTTCCTGATCCTCAAGAACAAATATCTTACAGGCCAACCATAAATGTTTAGCCCCACTGGATTGACTTTTTTATTTATTTATTTTATTTGAGAAAATACTGAGAAAATACCCACTATCTCTATAGAGAATTTGTTTATTCGTATGGCACTTTTCCTCTATTTACATATTTTGAATTTTTCATACTTTGGAAATTCCTGGAGTGGCACATGCTATTGGATGAAACTGAAGTCCAGTTGATAATTTGCTTCCCATTTGCTAGGTTTTGGTACTGTGTAATTACTACCTTTGTAATTTTATGTGAGTTGATTTACAGCTCTAGGAGGTTGTCTATTACACCCATCGTAAGAATTATACTCATGAGGTGTTGATTCTGTATTGGTTTTAGTCTGAAAAGACAAAAACCCATATCTTTATTACCTTAATAAGTTTAACGTTGAAATGATTGAAAATAAAGAAAAAAATGTTCTTCAGTTTTAGGGCCAGTCTTGGGTTTACTATACTTTCTTCTGGCTCAAACACTGGAAAATTAAGGATTGAACTAGTTTCAGACACCCCACCTTCACCCAAATGCTCACAGGATGATGCACCAGTTGCCTCAAGCTGTGTACCCTCTACAGTAGCAGCAGAACAAGGCAGGTTTTTCTCATGCAGTGGTGGGATGTTTTATGTCCCTTACTCCCTTTGTGTCTTCTTTGGCTTAGCCACAGTTTAAACTTCAGTAAGCAAACGCTTTGGGATCTAACTTGTTTGCAGCAAGTTCCTGCCAAAGTTCAGAGAGTTACTTCAGGACTCAGAATGAAAACTCAGATAGCACTGCAATTTTATTGACTCCTGCAGTCAGTAAATCTCCCCTCCCTCAAATGAGTGAGTGAGCTCAGCACACAATCCATTTCTCACCACTGTTTTTCTTTGGTTTGATCTGTTAAGAGCAAAAGCTATTTTGCTTCCTATTTGGCCCCCGCAGGTTAAAAGGACAGATGAATTTGGGTGAAATAGTACAACTGTCACCCACTGATTTCAAATGAGGGTCTGGGAAAGGATTACCCAGGACTTAAGGTGGCAGATGACTTTTTTCTCATATTGCAGATCAAAAATTAATTTGTGGGAAGAAAAAACACTCTTGAAGAAAAAATAATAGCTTCGATGGGACATTATAGGTAATCCAAAGTTCACTTTCTATCCTCAAAACCCTACTATTCACACCCAATAGCAGATGAATCAATCCCAGGCTATTATAGATTATTATTTCTTCTGTGTATATAGCAATAAAACCTTATGGGCATGACTGTTGTCTTCTCATTTCCCATCTGTGGCTTATGTCAGTGAGCTGTACCAGTGACCTCTTCTAAAACCATGGACATTCTGTGTTTGTACTGCAATTTTCCCACTTGTGCAGTGAAAATAATGACAACTTTATTTCCAAGGACATATGAAGAACTGTCATTGAATAATGTTCCATGGGTCTAATTCAAAGTCCACTGGAGTAGCTGAGGACCTATCAGTTGAATTCAATACACTTTCAATCAGGTGCTATAAAGGCAAAATCATTCTATTAGAGAACAGTTCTCACAATTAATTTAGCCCCATTTATGAGGCAGCAAATCATTTAGCAGTAATCCCTAATTTCTGTAAACAGATTTGTTTATTCATTTATTCATCATTCATTTTTCATTCCATAATTTTCAGCCTTTGGCAGGTTCCCAGTAAAATTATTCAGTGTATATTGCCCAGAATGCTGTTCTGTGATTGCCCATCTGAATCATATGGCAAGAGTTTTAATCTGCCTGGTGAAATGACTGAAAGAGAAAAATAATGATAATTGTGATATGTTTTCTTTTTCTTTTTCTCCAACTGATGAGCCTGCTAGAAGTTTTTTTTTTGTTTTTTTTTTTTGTTTGTTTTGTTTTGTTTTTTTACTCATGTGCAGACCCCTACAGAAATTTAATTTACTTAGATTAATTTCACTGTGTGAAATGCCCAAATGCAACCTTTCTCTGTGGCCTTTCCTGGAACTTTTGGAATTATGTGATGGGTTAGAAGTTAAGCTTTTTGGTAAATTAGATGTTTCTGGTGTTCTTTGACAATGAGGCCAACTGGCAAGGATCAGTCCACATCTGCACCCCATTTCTTACCATCCAAAACAGAGTGGCTGTATCCAAAGTGCCAGTTGAAGGCTTCCAAGCTACTCTGGGAATTGTTTGTAAGAATGCAAGTCAGCCCAGAGCAAAATGATACAAGGAAAGCTGTTTATTTGTAAAAGTTTAAGAGATCAAAATTCAGAATCTGGGAATATACTTTGAAAACCATAACCTCTGATGTCAGCAGAATGCTGACTGAAAACTCTGCTTTTAGATGAATAAATATTTTTTACTGAAGACCAGTAAGAGGTATTGGGTCTGTGCAACTTTAGGCATATAATTTGGTCATCTAATTTATCTTCAGTCTCCACTGATTCTGTAGCTGAGAAAAACATATGCCTCCAAAGACTCATTTGGAGAAATTGCACAATGTGAAGAGGTTTGGCGTCTTTAAATAGTTGCAATCCATGAATAAAGTGATCATGTGAAATTTAGATATTATATTAATGGAAGTGTAAAATTTTCTCCCATTCAGGTTTTCTCTTTTGTTTGTTCATGGGTTTTGCTTGTTTTGTTTTCCAAATCTATACATCTATTTTCAAGTCCTGACTTAAAGTAAATTGAATTTGAAAAGATTGAAAATGATGCCTTAAATGATTTGAGTATATATATATATAAAATAAAGATATCAGACCAAATCTCATGGCAACAGTAGCAAATCTCCAGCAAGGGAGATTTTAAGAAGAGCACGGGGGATTTTAAAAACAGATTATACAAATATGTACCTGAAAGGCACAGTGTGAGCTAATATTTTCCTGGTGCACAGTAGTGGACCAGAAAACCTATTGAGATACTGATTATCTTATTATCTGGGAGTCTAGGGTTTTATAGATTTACGTTTGTTAAAATCTTATGACCAGAATTTCATGGCACCCTGCTAGACAATATGCAATCAGATAAAAGTACAGATAATCAAATTAGAGGTTTCAATTTTGATAAAAGTATACTTAATCCTGTTTGTCAAAATACAAAATGTCAGTGATTATTTTAATGGACATTTTGCATAATGTAATTAGTTACAGAGTTGTTTGATAATTATATGACTTTCTCCAGTAACTTAATGTTAAGATCTAGAAGGGAATGAAGGAAACATTTTATCTACATGTGTTAACATCATATTATCTAACAGATAGGGAAACGGGAACAAAGAGAAAAAAGAGGACTGGTTTTGAAATCCCCATGAATCACACATAACCATGATTTTACCCATGTTTTTAAGCATTAATGGCCTATGTGTATCTGTGTTTGATGTCAATAATCTGAGTCAATAAATTACTTTGTATGCAAACTGTGAAGCCAAACAGTTTTGACAACATAAAAAATGCTATGTTCCATGGATATGTATAAAACAGTATTTAGAAATCAGAATAGCATCACAGGAGAATGAGGCCTGCGGGCCTGAGAAATACACATAACTTGTATTTCCTGGCATAAAAGAAATCCCTTTCAAAGAGAGATTAAAAATCTGTTCCTGGTCTTTGTGACTCAGCAAAGCACTTTCTGTTCCTGATCTTTGTGACTGAGTAGCAAGAACTTTGACCCTGCTAGCTCACATCTTAACCAGAAGACACACTACCTCTTGCATTTGATTAATTCAGTAACATATCACCTCAGTCTTGGCTTCCATCTTCCAATTTAAACTCTGCAGTGAAACCTATTAAAGCCATTATTTTCTACTGGAGTAAAATCTTTGTTGCTATTTGTCTGGGGGCTCCATGGAGAGCAAAAGAAGGGCTACATATGACCTTCAATAGGAAGAGCCTCATTGGGTTTACCACCTGCCACACTGATGGCCAACAGACCAACTTTTAAGGTGTTTAGAACATATTTTTGTAGTGAGTATAGTTTTAGTAGAAATTTAATCAACTAGCCCCTGTTAAATATTTATCCAATTATGCGAGTGACAAGCGAAAAATGAATGAATCCCTTTTAACGTAATATAAAATAGCACATAACAGAAGGGAATTTTATCATTAAAGATATAATGAGATCATGAACACCTCCAAAGGGGTGAGTTAATCAAATAATGCCATAATATGACAAGCAGCCTGTCAGAAGAAATTCTATTTGCTGCAGTGTGCAAGTTGCGTTTGAGTTAATAATTGAGTCGCATAACCATTCTACCAACCTTGTTAGAGTATGTCACACTCAGCTTCATTGATGAAGGAGGACAAAAGTAGATTGTATGAAAGGGGAATTCCAAGAGCTGATATTGACAGTGGGTGTAATTACAGGAATTGCTGACAGTTACAGATACTGACCTTTCCCTCCAGGCATATATTGTCTATTTCACTCCCTCCCTCAAAATGATAATAATAAAAATAAGTATAAATATATGTATATTTGAAGAACTTGCTTTGTATACAGAACAGTCTGAAGCATATGGCAGAGGAGAATCAAGATTTGTATTTTTCTTCTGAAAAGGAAGAGTCTAAGGCCATATCCTTAACTGGTCCAAAACATTACAGCTCCATTGACTTCAACTGAGCTCTGATGATTTACACAAGCTAATGCTCTGTCTCACAGCATGTAATCTTTTCCCATTAATGTTTACCTGCTGTGCCATAATGACTACAAAACGCCCGACAATAGCTAGACAGTGGGTGTGCTGTGACTGCCACTTACTACACGAATCATAATCATGCTACCGGTACCTTGCGCTTCCTCCATTTATTTGTCATATCCATCTGGTGTCCCTCCTACATAGACTAAGAGTAGAGACTATCTACAAGTGCAGTTCTCATCCCACACTGGGATTGCAAATGGTATTGCAGGAGGAATAAGCAAAAATCAGATTTCTAATAGAAACAACACAATAATATAGTCTCACCCCACAGGAACTCAAGGCACTTGGACTGCTTCATAAGTGGTGTTTTGTAAAAGACAAAATGTAAAGTGTAAAATAAAAAGAATCAAAGGATTAGTTTGTGATTAATCTATTGGCAGGACTTCTTCCAGCTGTAAAGGAATGAATGATGAGGAAATTCATATCATTATTAAGCATTACCTCACTACAGGTACTAACTGCTACCAAGTTTAAAGCTATAGATATGCAGTCATAATAAATCCCAAATCCTGGTAAAAATCATTAAAATTCATATTTCTGAAGACTCTCTACGGAAAATAAATAAATAAATAAATAAAATCTGCTGACAGTTTGCTAGTCTTGGATAAATTTGCCTTTAGAAAACCTCAAAACAGCTCATGCAGAAGGAACTCTTGTGGATTAAAAGTTTAAAATCATGTTCACTTGTCTACAGTGACCTATCTTATTGACCATCTTACTGACTATCTCACTGATCTTGTGATCTTCATATATAAGAGCAGAAGGCTTGAGAATGTCTCTGAACTTTGTCTGAAAAGTAGCTTCATCTAAAAATAATAATTTTCCAGTAACTGGAATGTAACAGCCATATCTGAAATGGCTCAAAGAAGAAAATACTATCATAGCAGTAGGCAGAAATAACACCAGCAACCATAACATATATATATATACATATGTATATTTAAAAGTAAAATAAAATAAATGCTCTACATTGGATAGCAGGTGAACCCAATACAAGACTGTACGACTTGTGATTCTACCACAAACTGATAATTTACTATTTGTTCTCTGGTTTACTGAGCCTTGCAACATTTTATTTATGAGTCTGTTTCTACCTGTCAATTCAGAACAACAGCACTTGACTTCCACTATCCTTTACCTCTATTCATAGTACCTTTCCTATAAAGAAAGTCTCTTTAATGAGTTGCTGCTACTCCTGCTGCAATGGGCCACTCACCCAGGTTGAAGAAGTAGGCACTGTTTATTTCAAACAACATGAAAATGTCCTGACCTCCCCAGATAGCTAGCAAACACTGCTAGCAAGGTGTCCACAATACTCTTCCCAACAGAGAGGGTGCCTGTCTTCAGTCACATGGAACTACCAGCTGCTCAGCATTTCTGCTTCAACTTTTTGCTATTTTGCATTTAAATACTTTGTTGTATTAGTAAAATATACATTAAACCAACCTGATGAGTTGTTTAAGTAGCTGCCATGTGCTTATGGATTTTCTGTATCCTTCAGGAAAAGCAAACAGCTTCATGGAGGAATATTAGGTAGCACCCAGTGCAATTATGTAGGAAATGAAATGATAGACTGGGGGGAGAAGGTGATGTATTGAAATGCATCTCCCGTGTCTCGGTATGCAAGGTGTTGAAACACTGAACAAGCTTCTGCAAGTTCGGTCTAGAAAGGATCCCAAAAAGAAGCAGCAGTTTTTGTCTCAGAAACTGTGTTGGTTATCCATTGGTGAGGCATTGGACGGGTTTCCCAAGGAGGTGGTAGAGTCACTGTCCCTGGGGGTGTTTAAGGAAAGGCTGGATGTGGTACTTAGGGACATGGTTCAGTGGGTGACATTGGTGGTAGGGGGATGGTTGGATCAGATGACCTGGGAGGTCTTTTCCAACCTTAATGATTCTATGCATTAATCATATGGCTATCAAAGTCAGAACAATCCTGATGAGCTGGACACAGGTTCTCCTATCAAATACTAGGACAAGGTATCAATATATCAAAATATAATATCAAATTGCCTCAGGTTATCATCAAAATGCTACCCAGACCAGACCTCTAGTAGAACACTACAAGCACGCCCTTTATTTCAGTCATATATCGAGATTTCAGTTGCTAGTGAAGCTTTCTATGAACTTGCACACTTGGTAGGCACTCTGGCAGAGTACTACAGCATGCAGACACAGAAGGCTAAACAGCAGAGCTACAAATAAAGCAGGACCCTGTTTCCAAGAAACACTAACACCTACACAGCTTGCTGTCTGTAATTTAAGAGTACTAAAAGATCAAAATTTTCTGTACTCATTTTCAGACTGAGCAGTGACAGGGAGAGAGTACAACTGGAAGCAAATTTAATGGAGAAGAAACTCTTATGACCAGATAAATAACAAATATATAGAACAAATAATATGTGTCCTAGAGAGATTTACATTAATTATCTTATGGCAGAGCTGTAGAAGACACAACGATCTATTTTCATCATGGTTCCTTTGCAGTCAATATATTAAGAAACAAGATATTTCAGTCACATTTTCTGCAAGTTGAGATACAGAGCTCTGACTTTTTGCCTGTATTTAAATCAGATGATTTGGGATATTTTATATTGTTCCTATATTTCAATTCCTCGTAATTTGCTTATTTCCTTGTAGCTCTAAACTTCTTAAACTTTTCAAAGAGATTTGAGAAGAGGACTTTGAAACTTGGGCAGTGTGAATCTCTTTAAGCTGCATATTTCTACCTGATGGCCCTCAAAATATTGCAAAAGCTACAGAAGACAGAAGTGGAAGGATATAATTTTTTATGTATCATTACCTTCTTCACTAGCTGGAACAGATCAGCTCTGTCATTACAATAATGTTGCTAACAGCGAGAGACATTTTTCTCCATGTCATAAGTATTTGAAGAAGCAAAATCACAATTCTAGTCCTGATGCTATTGTGCTGCTTTGAAGAGCTGTGGCAGATAGGCCTATTGTAACAGAATTACAATGCCATAGGTATAATAGTGTCTGAACCACAAGTCTCCATAAGTATTTATCATCTCACTCAAGAACTGAATACAGAATGCAAAGACAGATCTTGTGTACATTTTTAACACTTATAAAGCACATTTGGGAGGGTTGTAAGAGTTTGTAAAACAGCTGACCAAGTTCTAGAAAAGAAAAATTCCAGATTTTTTTTTCCTGGTTCTTTAGCATTCTTTCTTGCTAGAGAATGTTCATTGTAAAGAAAACACAGTGCTTATTTTTAAAAGATTCTGGGAACTGCACCAGATTTACAGGTTTAGATGAAGTCACATTCAAAATAAATAAATAAGTAAGTAAATAAATAAATAGAGTTTGTAAGCACCTAGAGGATAATAAGAGAAGAACAACAGCCCACTTACATTCATCAAAAACAAAGCATGTCAAACTAATCTAATTTCTATTATGCCAAGGTAACTGTCTTTGCGCATAAGGGAGAAACAGGAAATGTCACATACTTTGACTTTAGCAAAGCTTTGACACTGTCTTACATGAAGGACTTACAAAAAAAGTTTGACAAACATTATCTAGGTGAAACTCTAGAGTGTAGGATTAGATAGCTACTGTCAAAGCATCAAAATCTGATAGCTAACCCTACTATACCAATAGAGTCAGATTCTGCATGAGGTCTGGTACTGTGTGTAATTTCATAAACAATTTGGATGAAAGAATAGAAAGCATGTTTATTAAAGCCTGAGACAGCACCAAGGTGAGGATCTGCAAACACAGTTGGGAAGAGTTCAGAATTTAAAACAACTGAAGACAAACACAGAAAAAGTACAGAGATGCTCAGTAAGGTCAAATGTAAAGTAAAACCCTTCAAAGTACAGAACTACACAAATACCAAAGCAGTTTTCTGGCCTGGAAGCAATGTTGCTGAATGGGATCTGAGTAATACCAGATTACAGCTGAACAAGAGTCACAGCTGAACAAGAATCAAAAACCTTTTGCTCATGCATAGAAGGCACAATAACATGGGACGATGGGGACAATTGGTAAATGATCCTCAAAAGAGACTGAAACTGATTTGGTCAGATCTAGAAAGCGTGGCCTAGGAGAAAAGTTTAAAGAAATTAAGATCACTTAATCTAGAGAAGGGAAAACTGAGGGAAAATGGTAAAAGGTAGATATAGAGGGGAAAGGAATAAATTTTTTTTCTATCTCTACTACAGTTAGCCCAAGTAGTAGTAAAGCAAAGATTAAGATCTAACACCAAGAAAGGTTTTCATTACTGGAGATTTTTAAGGAAAGACTAGCTTTTGTCACAAGTGGCATAGCTGACCCTATCATTATGAAAGGAGATGGACTACATAACCTCTTGGTGACCCCTCTAGAAATGTTTTTTTTGATTTCTACAAGAAAAACAACAACAACAACAACAAGAATTCTGTCTTTGACAGATGCACCTCTCCCTAACTGAAATACAAATACATGGAGAATAGTAACTATCTCTTTAGGGTTCAAAAATATACTGAAGCAACTACTGTAAAGTAAAACACTTTCTAAACTAGGACTGAACAAACCTGAGAATTTTAAGCGAAAGCAGATAGTCTCAAATTAAACATTTTTATGCGCAAATTGGTATGCCTTTTTTTTGGGGGGGGGGGGGGGGGCGGGAAGAGGGTGAGAGTGTTAGAGAAGTACGATATACAAAACTCACTACTTTGATTTGATTAAATCAATTAACTATATTGAATCATTGATGTATCATATTTACTGACCTCTTTCTGTAAGACCCTGGCATCTGAAAATGGGGCAAAAGGGAATTAGTATGAGAAATGCAATGATGAGTCAGGAGTGAAAAGTTCATTTTGTATTTCCTAACACCTGGAGCTAATTTTCTTCTGTTGTTATTGCCCTGTCTGCTGGAAATCCTTTTTGGAAGAATATAATATACAGCCACAAATCTGGCTCTGTAACTTTCCAAAACATGTTGGCTTCTCATCAGCTAGAGTGAATTCTTCCAACACTACTGCCCTTGGCAGCTTTGATGGTCTCCACTCCCAGAGGCAAAGAACACATCAAAGCAAGCATGCCTTGACCAAAAATTCAGAGGGATTCAAGAACAGAAAGAAAAGACTGAAAAATTGCTCATGTCTCTTCCTCAAGTCAACATTAGCCAAATTTGGAAGAGCAGACAAAGCAAGCAAACAAGAAAACAATAAACAACCACAACAATTACAGAACAAGCTATATCTTCATAAAAGAGGTGATTGTAGGGGACAATCACACAGGCAGTTCGCTGCCATTTTGTACAACACTTGAGTGATAGGGTAGACTGAGGTGTCCAACTTTCTGTAATCCAAAGGATCCTATCATCTGCCCAAAGGGGCAAATGTCCCATTTACAAGTTGTATGTATAGAAACGTCAGGCCAGCTTCACACTAGGTTCTTCATACAGTCAATGGAAAAAAAGAGGCACCTCCAGAGGTAGATTCATTTGTTCTGTCTTAGACATCTATCTTAAAGTGATATTAATCACACTCTTGAAATGTTCATTTATTTTTCTGTACTACAGATAGAGCCTGTAGTGACTAGCTCAGACTCAAATACCTAATTTATAGCAAATGTATCCTTCCCAGAGCCTGAGACACTACAGGCAAAAAGAAGCTGAATCTGCATTGAGTAATGTGCACAACTCATTTTAGAGCACAAAGGAAAGAACATAAAAGTATAAGTGACAATTTTATCATTGGACTGGTACAGAATTGCATTTCCAAAATTGAAAATATTGAAATACAATAACGAATAAAGAAGAAATTTGAAGGAATCATCTCACAGGATTTTAGAGACTTACTGCACTTCTGCTTTAAACATCCAAGGTGCTTTCAGATATAACAGAAGCTAGAATAATCAAATAAGAGCTGAAACAAAATTCCAATAAAAATTATGTTTAAGAATTCCCATATCAACCACATTAAATATTTAAATGTGCTAGCAGTTTTTCAGAATCCAAACAGACCTTCAAAGAATTGGTATTTTATTGCACTACTTTTTAACCAGTGTGACAGTTCAACAGAGAAGATTCCCCTAGATGCCCGTCGCGGCTTTGTCTTGGGGATTAATTAAAATTTGATGAGGTATTTTTATGGCAATCAGGCTTTCAAAAATGAATTTTAAGGACATGCTAGAACCATAATAGTATTGGGGATAAACAGGTATGTAAAAGCTTTCCAAAATGTGAGAATTACGCACATAACAACACATCCATATGGACAGATTCACCGCTTAGTTAAGCCTGAGTAAATTTTTGACTTCACTGCAATGATTAATTAAATTCAATATCCTGTGGTGTAGGCTGAAATAATACTCTGCCCTGCCTTAATTTATTTATTTTTTTTTTCCTTTCACTTGTTTTAATTACAAAGTTAGGATACAAGTAACCGCAGAATTTATCCCATACAGACCTATTGTTCTTGGAAAAGGTGTTAACAAAGTTGGTGGGGTCTCTTCTGTTGGTTTTATGTGGGAAGGTTTTAGTAGCAAGGGGGTTGCAGGGGCGGCCTCTGTGAGCGGAGCCCAGCTGTTGCCCCATGTCAGAGATGAGCCAGTTCTGGACAGGTCCAAAAGGGACCCGCCACTGGCAGGAGCCAAGCCAATGAATGATTCTGGTTCTGCCTCTGGGAGGGCAGATTGAAGAAAGGGGAAAATAAAATAAAATAAAATAAAATAAAATAAAAAATGCTGCACAACAGCTGCTGGGAGAGCAAGGAGTGAGAACCAGCCCTGCAGCCCCCCAAGGTGAGTGCAGCAGGAGGCAGGAGGTGCTCCAGGCACACAGCAGCAGTTCCCCTGCGGCCTGTGGAGAGGCCCCTGGTGGAGCAGGCTGTCCCCCTGCAGCCCACGGGTCCCACACGGAGCAGATCTCCACGCTGCAGCCCGTGGAGGAGCCCCCGGCGGAGCAGGTGGATGTGGCCTGGAGGAGGCTGCGGCCCATGGAGGGCCCCCGCAGGAGCAGGCCCCGGGCCGGAGCTGCAGCCCGTGGAGAGGAGCCCACGCAGGAGCAGGGGGTCTGGGGGGAGCTGCGGCTCATGGGGGACCTGCTGCCCATGGGGGACCTGTGCTGGGGCAGTTTGCTTCTGATGGATGGACCCCGTGGTACGGAGCCTTGTGGGAGCAGTTCTTGAAGAGCTGCTGCCTGTGGGCAGCCTACCTAGGATCAGTTCAGGAAGGACTGCATCCTGTGGGAGGGACCCCATGTTGGAGCAGGGGCAGAGAGAGACAGTGAAGGAGTGGTGGAGACGAAACATCATGCACTGAGCGCAGCCCCCATTCCCTGTTCCACTTGGTCTCTTCCAACCCAAACCATTCTATAAGACAGATGAGGTTCAGGTGGCAACAGCAGACAGTACAGCAGAGCTGCCATGAAGCTGTTTGTTTCTTGGTCACTTATTTTCCTGATGCTTTAATGATGAAAATTATGGTTTAAGTTTCAGATAACTGTCCTTGAGAAAGAATGAATGGTGTGGATAGGAAAGGGTTCAAAGATGCTGGGCTTCCTTCAAATGTTGATTAAAAGATAACTTGATTATCATGGTAAATCTAAGTACATAAGAAGGGCTGTATTCGCTCAAGCTGAATGCCCAGACAGCATGCTACCTGGTCTCTGACAACAGTCAAAAGTAGATGGATAGGAAAAGCAAAATAAATTAGAACAAATTAGAATGCTAGAATGGTCTTGCAGCCTCCTCAGAGCTCCTGCTCAGCTGCTACCTGAACTGGAGATGTTGTCTTTCATTTAGCAATCCTGTACTGATTTTACTGCCATTAACGAATATTCTCAATTACTTCTAAATGCATGCAAAGTGTAAACATCCACAATCTACATGTTAAAAAGGAGCAAAGATTAGCCACAGTAAAACAGCTATCATTTAACAGCCCTATATCAGAGTAGCTAGCAATAATCACGTGGTAATAGAGTTTGATACATGAGGCAGGGTATGGAAAACCAGTTTTGCACTCGACCAGGTTTTGAACACATGCTAAAACAAAGATCATATGCACCCTGGGGAAGTGTGCTAACTTGGACTGTGCTAGTAGTCCAACTACAGCACCACACACTTTGCTCTGAAACTCCGAAACTCTATTTAAAAAAAAAATAAATGTTTTGTAATATGTAAAATTTCATTGTGCTGAATTTTGAAGGTCAGCCTGAGCTTCATTGCCAGCTACTAGTGCTAACCACTTCAAAAACTAGCTGGGGTCTGTCTGGAGGAGATGAACTGCGTGTGGGATAGGCATATCCTCAGGAGAAGGAAACCAAGATTAGATGTGGGCCATTGCTCTTACATTGTAAACTCTGGTCTACTGACAACTGGAACTGAAAGCATTCATTTGTTTCAGTTAAATCACCAAAAAGATATAAGAAAAGGTAATAACATACAGATACTGCTGACCCAAGTCCCATTCATTTTGGCAACATAAAAGCAAAAGGCTTAAAATATATTAATCTATGATTCTCTGGCAGTTCAAGAGTGCCTGAAACATTCATTCTAAGGAGCATGTAGTTGTCGATGGCTGATCTATGTCTTGTCAATTCTGAATGTGAAATAATGAGTTACACCTAGGTTGGTTCGAATCTTTTTTTTTCCGCCTCTCCTTTGGAACCAATTACCAAAGTAACTCTGAAACAGCTAATGTGATATACAGTCTTTCCAATCAGCAGATTTTCCAGGAGCATCAATCAGTCAACTGTCTGAAGCTCTGAGATGGAGCTTAACTCTCTCTAAATGAATAAAAAGAAACCATCTGGAAGACACTTGCCTCCTGAGCAAGAAATAAAGACGTGCTGAATTTTAGCTCACCTCATTACAGAACATTTGTGAAATGTCAAGAACAACAGAGGTCATTTCATATATTTACCTGTGTACTTGTAGCACCTGATTTGAATTTCACACTGATCTTTGTCTCCCATGATTTTCTCCTTTTCTGGGTTGGAAGTCCTACCTTCCAAGAGTGGCAGAAGGTGGTGCAGAGGACTCAATTCAGATACTGGCAGAGCTCTTCATGGCCGATCCCAGCTCTCTCCATTCCTGAGCTGGTGAGAAGCTGCTGCAGGATCGTCCCAAACCAGCTCAGGGAAGGCCTGTAAGCCCTTGTAAAGTCAAAACTAAAAAAGCCCTGAAAGAAACCAAGAAATGAGGGAGGAGAAATGGAACAAGGGTAACATAAATAAAGCAGAAGTTAGAGCCTGACTTCTAGGCACCAGCATAGCAAATGTAAAATACACATTTAGGTAGACAAGCAGATGGGGGTTGTTGACTTGATAGTCCATCATGAAAGAGGGTTGCACTAATGGGAAAGAAACTTTCTCTGAATCAGTTTCTCACATCTCTTGCCCCTAGGATGCAACAGCACCTGGGAAACTCTCATCACCTTGTCCTGAGGAAGGGGGTCACCTGAGCAAAAGCTTTTGCAGGGTTTTCCAAAGAAACTGAGAGTATACTGAACTACCACCGACTATGAATTCCCACATTTTGTTTTTATTGCCCTCATACGGATGTGCATGGTTTTACAGGTGCTTTTTTTCAGACGTTTTCTAGAGAAAATTTATTCCTCTATCAAAATATGCCAGAAATGAGTTCTCTCACACAGCACTAGCAAGAAGCTAATTTTGTTTTGAGTAAGTATGTTCAACTAAAAATTAATCACTACTGCATGCAAAGCAGTCAAAAAGAGGTGAGACTTTCACTGTAAAAGCTCCTGAAGGTAACATAAAATGGACAAATGTTCCTATTAGGCTTATCACACTTGGAAGATTTCAGAGAGTCAGCATAGATTGATTTCCTCTTGGTACTTAGCCTGGACATTTAGATGGACATTTAAAAAATTCGCAATTGAGACAGTTTTAAGACTCCTCAAAAAAAGTATATGATCGTAGGTGGGTCTGTTTCTAAATGAGAAGTAGACTGAGCAGTTTTATTGGACTATCCTCTATACTCCTTGAAGATTCTCATATGAAAGTCATGTAAGTGACATTGCTGCTAGCTGTCCCTACTTTGATATTTCCCTCTAATTTATGTGTACTGCAGTAGGCACACTATGAAATCATATTCTACATTTTAGCTGCCTTTCATTTTCTGTTACAACACTAACACAGCATCTGCCTGTGGTAGGAAGGAAATAATTAGTCTAAGTTGCCTCCTTAAAACAAGAACAATCAACATTTTTCTCCAAGAGGAAAAGAAAAAATGATCCTTGTCAAGAGAGTAGTATGCAGGCAGGGTGCTATAATGTTTCATATAAACATATCACACTTCCCTAATTGATGCACAGGTTTTGTAAAACCATCCAGGTGTAAGTTGGGCTGGTTACTGAGACCAGAGAAATCTGATTTGTTGTGCTACAACCCAGCCAATTCTATGGAGGACCAAATTGGCAAATTGCCTTTGAATCTCAGGGAAACCCCAAAGGCTTTTGCTGGTCTGCTACTCCAGCATAAACTATGGTCTCAGGAACACACACTTAATAAAAATACATTCTTCATATAATCTTTGTCTTTTCTTCCTAGAGGAGATGTTTCTTTAACAGAGGAGGTTGGAAAGTTTTATCATCCATTGTTTTAGAGATCACCAGTTAGTCAACTTTCTAAACACAAATATCTGCTTACCAGAAGGCTTTATTTCAGGAAGAGATCTTTTGATTTTTCCTGGAGGGTTTTGCTCACTGCTGTTAAAATGTACCTTAGCAGGGAAGGCTGACATAGTTTCCAGCAGAGAGATGCATAAGAAGAAACACTGACCTAATGATATCCTCTACAGTGTTTTAGAGGGAATGCCCACATCTGATTTACACCCATAATTTCTTGGTTATCACTATGATCAAACTTTTTCTACCAAGATCTCACCCTCTTTATGACTTTTATTCATGATGTTTAACCAACAACCTTTTCAGCAGGGCTGTAAATGAAATGCCATTTCTCCTTCCACAGTACTGTAACTAAAGTCAGCAGACTGTCAGCTGTGGTAGATTGTGTCTGATCTATATAATTGAGTTTGATTAAGAGTTTTGTTGCCATTACTGGTTTTATTCCCTTCCCCTGTAAACATTTTACATCTTCTTATTGTTAAATATTGTTTTGCTTTGTTTGTTTGCTAGAGCTGCCACAGAAGACAAACATTCAAATATAGAATTAATGAACATTTATGTCATTGTATTCAAAGGAACATAAGGTTGGGAGGGGAAAAAAAGAGACATTCTAATTCTTGGAGTGTTTGGTGGGAGTTTATTTCACAAACACTATCATTATATTGACAACAATTTAGAGGTATGTTCCACAAGGCTTTTGTTACTTGCAGGAATGGGAGGATGGAGTGTGGATGCAGTGTCTGTCTTTACAGAAATCCTTTTTGAGGGTCACAAGCAGACTTAGCTGCCTGCAAATAATAGGAAAACAGAGTTTTTTTCTGCTTCCTGGTATTTCACCACCATTTAGATAATGTAAACGGAGTGGAAACAATCTAAACTGGGAGCAAAGCCACCTTGCAGAGTGCTTGCAAAGGAGAAAGACATTCAGAACTCTATTTAGTCACCCCCACAGATGTAACTTCTTGCATGTCAGATGCAATCCACACAGTGCAACAAATCTGACATTGGATGCAGGGGAAAGCAAAACCTCTTGGAGCAGCAGACAGAGCCGAGATGCCTCTTTTCCCTGAATTCATTGCAATGGAAAAGGATGCTCGTCCTCTTCTAGTGGGTGAAAACAGATTTAGATTCTGTAGAAAGCATCCAGTGAAACATCCTTGGTTCCTTAACTTAAGAAGACAACATTTTCTTCTAAGTCTTTAAAAGCCTTCATCTTCCTTGATAAGGGAAACACTTCCTTAAAATAAAAAAAAAAAAAAACCACTTTTTTTTTTTTGTTTTACCAGCAGTTTTCTTAGGGGTTATGTAAGCGGAGCATCCCACCCAAGCTAGAAACATTTATTTCAAAAAACTACCATGATAAATTCATAAATTGGAAAAACAAACAAACAAACAAAAAACCTTAATTGTTATCTGGGAATTCTTGGAAGAAAACCTTTTTCCTTTTTAAAGTGAAAACTTTGTAATGCTTTGGAAGAATTGCCAAGACTGTGCCTAACTTACAATTTCTTGACAGCTTTTGATCAGCAATAAAAAGATCTTTGAAAAATAAGTGTTGGAAGAGAAACAAAACATTCAATGTTTAAGTTTCTTATAAAAATACTCAACAGCTGTTTCCAAATTAATTCATCTCCAGTTATGTCTGTGCACAGGTCACCGGTCTGCTTTCTACCTTCCTGAATTATGACCAGGTCTTACAAAATATATTCTGCATTGAAACTACATGAATTATTTGCATAAATTAATCCCCATCTCTTTTTGTGTTTAACAAAAAACTAGGTATGGTCTAGTAGTGTATAAATAAACCTTACCAAATTAACTGCTGTAGTATCAAGGCTGAATAAATGCCATGTTTACCTTTGTGGCAGCTCCACTACACCTAGGCTGGGATCATACTGTCTCATTAATGAGGTGCCTATAACAGGACCCGAAACAGGATAAATAGTGAGGGACTCTTCAATCAGCTGAAGTTTGTTCTCATATCAGTACACTGCAGACATATCTAGTTAGCTTTCCATTAGTGTTAATCAAGCATGTTCCTTGTGCATCACCTGGGAGTTAAACCTTGGTCTGTACTTCTGTACCATTCAGTTTGTGATTTAATTTCTTACACTGGGTAACACTTCACAAATAGGCCTAAATTGATTTGTAGTTATGGTGCTTAGACCACTGTAATTGATATATGATTAATCAATAGCTATGCTGGAATTCATCAACGTCACGTTTATGAACTGCATGCTAATTAATTTGTTCTTTGCCTTGACGTTTTAAGCATTTGAGAGTTCATTTCTTGGTTATTATTTATATTTTTAAGTATCATTTTGTGAACCCAAGCAAGCATGTTATGACTAGCTGTGACAACCAAGCATGGCCAAAAGGAAACCCCCACAGGGATGACGGGTGGGCATAGTTTGATGCTGATCTCTTTGACTTGGCTGGTATTCACTCTAGCAGCAAAGCAGACCCAGAGCTTTCTCAGGGGAGGAGCCAGACCTGTGATGCAGGGCCAGCTCCAAGGCAACCAGATTTTGGTTAATGGGATTTGTCCTGTTAGTGCCTTCTCTCCATCCCTCTATACTTTGCAGGACACAGCCACTAAGATAACCACAACCTGGGCAGGGGTTTTCCTCCCTGCCTCCCATGACTATAACATCTATCCAATTTCTTGCACTGAACTCCATGAAAAATCATTGTTTTGCTAAAATAATAATCCCTTCCTTGAAGCTCTCATTACAGAAATACCACACATGGCCGCTTTTACGTGCAGCTCCTTGGAGGGCAATGAATGTAATCAGCCAAATGCACAGGGCTCGCTGGGACAGAGCAGTTAACAGCAGGCGGCCAACACCTAAACGCGCTTTCAGGTATTGATCTGGGAGCGCACACAGTGGATTTGCCTGCTCATTTTTTACTCTGGGAACCAGAAGAGTTAAGTATGTGTGGTCAAAACCACAAATACTTTAAAGACCCTATAAACAGAGCCAGAAAAGTCATCAGACAGGGACAGGGACTGTAGAAATGTGGGTTTTGTTTTGCTGTTGGCATTGCTAGTGCTGTGGAAATGCTCCTCCTTCGCGTCTCCCTGTCTTGCACATGTGTATGTGGTATCAGGGGTAGCAGAGCTGAGACCCTGCTACATTTGTAACATATGGTGTGGCTCTCCCACCATTTATTTTTAGAGGAACATAAGTCACCTGATAATATTCATTCAGAGTGGAAAATAAAGCTTAGTGGTAAATCTTGTTTGGACTCCAAAATCCTCAACAGAAAAGCCTGAATTTTTATTTATTTATTTATTTATTTTTTCCCCTCTTTGAAAATGTTAAATATCACAAATGTGCATGTACACACAGACTCTGGGCAGCTTTTTTGTTTGTTTTGTTTTGTTTTGTTTTAAATCATTTCCATTGTCTCTGAATTTAATACCACACATCAGTACTGCCCCTGAGACAATTCAGTGCCCTGGCATTGGATTTACAATAATGCATCAATGCAATTTAATTGTTTTTTGACTGTCTAGAAGGAAACGGGAAAGAAAATTATAATAGATGAAGAGAATGCTATGAGAAAAAAAATAAGGGTGGAAGAGACAGAGCAAATTAATCTGGATTTATCTCTAGAGAGGAGGAATTGATCTCATTTGTATCCTAATCACCATGCACTGTATGTAGCTGGGATACATATTCAAAAAATACAGATGTCAGCTTGTGCTGTGTGACTGAAATATGCAGCGTTTGCCACACTGGTGCCCTTCCTGTGGCCCTATATCCACAGCCACCTCTGACCACACAGTCCGGCTCCACAGCAATGGCTCTGTCAGAAAGAGATTTGAGTCCGGGCTGCTATAAAGATGTGAAAACACAGCCCTGACAAGGCTAACCATTGCTTTATTGCTTTCTGGTCTGAAGACTGTCTATTCAAGCACTCACTAGACACTATATACTCAGCTATGTATGATATACATATGATTCTCTGACTGAAGAATTGTGTTTCAAGCATAGAGAATTGGAAAGATAATATTTCATCTCTTCATATTTGCAAACAGTTAGTGTAAGCACCATGGACTCAGATTAGTTATTTAGGCTAAAAGACGTTAATCGCAGACGGGAAAACAGGATAGTTAGGTCAGAGATTTGACATTGTCAGAAGAGAGATTTTAAATGTGAGGAAGCCTAACGAGTTGTAAAATGAAGTTTGATAACGGAAAATTTAGATCGTAATACTCCCCCATAATAGAAGAATCCAAATTATCTGACCCAGGAGGCTCTTTTTGCAACTCCATGCTCCTAATAAGCTCTTTGCTCCGTTTGTGTTATTCTGTCATGCTCTAGTCTGTTACTTTCTTCCTGCTGTTCAGGTTTGCAATTTTTTAGCTTACCGGTTGCCTAGACAATAATAAAAAAAAAAATGTAGAAAAATTGTTACTCCATTTTATAAAGTAGAGCTAGAGCAAAAGAAAATTAAGTCCCCTGATTGTCAAGATTTACACAGATGGTTTACAATAAAAGTCTAAATAGAACCCAATTTTCTTGGAGCCAGATTCGGGTCTTTAACCACAATGTTTTGCATCCAAATAATGATTTTTATCTGTCTTTAATGAGCTGCTGTATTAACTTGAGCAAATATTACCATTATATTCCAGGCAAGCAGGCGGAAACAAAGCATTTAGGTGACATTTACAGGACTAAGGACCCTATACTACTCTACTACTAACCCTCAGAACAGTAACTGCAATAAGTTTGAATAATTGTTTGATAAAATGTTGTAACATCAGCTCCTGGCATGACTCTGAAGTTGAGAGACTACAGGTCATCCAGGGATGTAAATCAAGGAGAACTAACGGTCTCATTAAAGCTGGGACACAATGGCAATGCCACTCCACGTCACCTTTCCAAACACTTCAGTGGGATACTGAGTCCAACCCTCTATGCAACATATACAAAACACTTCAACAAAGGGAGGAGGGAAACCAGAAAGAGCTGCAAGTCTGAGCTGAAGTTGGAAAAACATGTCTTTTTGGTGATACCAAGTAAATTCTACTTCTCAGTCTTACCCAAGAAAAGGTTAAAGTTTGATTTGATCAATCTGAAAGAATCTGCAAAAGTAAAGATAACTGACAGTCAGCTCTTTAATCTAGGAAAGGGAAAACATAATGAGTTTCAAAGGTTCACAGTAGAAGATAAATTCAAACTACAAATTGCTTCACTTTTTTAACAGTGAAAGTTATAAACCACTGGGACATTTTATCTTAGAGCATGATGGATTCACTTTTGCTTGAAGTCTTAAATCAAGACTAAATGCTTTTATAAATAGATATCTAGCAGCTTAACCAGATGTTATATACTTGACAAAGTAATAAGTAGGTGAAATTGCTTGGTATGTGCAATGTGGGGAGTTGCATACTATCCTCACAATGGTCTCCTTCAGTATTAGTTTATCTACTGATATAATAACTGTGTTTTGGTGGCACCGAGACCTGCAGTCAGGTACCCTGCCTAGGTTTTTTGTGCGATTTCAGATACGAGACTAGAGCAGGCATGTTTTAGAAATCACAGGACAGCAAGGTAAAGGTTAGTCATCCAAACAGGAATTCATGAGATGAACAGAGGAGGACCACAGATCCCTTGAAATGCTGTGGCAGGAAGCCAGTTTCCAGAACATTTTGTCCATTCCCTTATTCCATTTCTGATGGTCCCTGGAATTTGGTCCATTCCCATATGTAAGGGATAGCTGGGAAATAAGGTACTATAGGCATAACACAGTAGTTTATATCGACAGAACAACCCTTCCTCCTCCTTCTGCTTACCCAAATCTAGGAACCAAGGGTTCATCAAGCATGCAGTGTTACCTCCCTACCTGTCCTAAATCTCATTGACTCCTACCACGTACGCACTGTAGTATCCAAGGTTAATCTTGTACAATCAGACTCTTAATGCTAAGATGCTGGATTTCAATCATATATGGTGATTCAGGAGACACAGAATAAAAGAAGCCCAGAGCAACAGTCAGCCTTTTTTTTTTCTTGTCACCTAACTATAAACTTGAGAATTAAGATTACTTTTTTTTTTTTTAACAGAATTTTTAACTAAAATTTTAGAAAGGTTATTTTCTTATGTTTAGATAACTGCATGAAGGAGTTGCACCAGTGCTCTTCTATTTGACTGAAAAGGTGACGAGTAGTTTTGTCTCCATCTTAATTAAATTTGAATTCCAATTAGGAGATGGCAGATATTCCATTTCTTGTTCCAGCTGAGATCTCTTATGATGTTTACATCCCACCTTTGGGGAGACTGCTACGCCTGCTGATTCCTTTCTGGGAAAGATATAAATAGTGTGCACATTCAGGGTATTCTTTTTCAGTGTATAGTATCTGTGTGGGTAATGCTGGAAACGTAGGCAGTACTTAGCCTGTGCACTGAGGTCTGAAGTGGGATTTCATTTCACAGAGGACTTGTGAATGGAAGCATGCTGCGCTGAATTTCACTCCCAAGGTCCTGTGGGCACAAACTGGCTAGAATTTTATTTGTGAATGTGTTTTTCATGAACCAGATTGAATTTGTGGAAATAAGCACATGTGGGGAGAAAGGGAGATGTGGGGTTGTGTGGAGAAAGGAGAACGCTCCGTAATCCAGGTTGCCTTGGGAATGCTTCTTGGGTCTATCAAGGACGCTCCCACCAGTGACTATAGGTAGACCTATGCAGCCTCATTTTCTTTCCTTGTACCCTTTCAGGGATTCTCCAAAGAATCATATAACAGTGAAGAACATGACATTTCAAAGTTATTTTTATTTATTTATTTATTTATTTTAACCCTTGCTCTTTTTTTACATAGGCAATTCCCACCACTGCACAATCACTTTTTTTCCCAAATATGTTTGCTCCCAATTCTCTCTTGGTCTGCGTCTGATACAAGAAACATTTCTAATATTTGGTAAATCTCTACCAACTGGGTGTTGAAACACGGAACAATCAGGCTACATATCCCTCTTTTTGCCACTCAGTGCTGTTGCTGCCTCTCAGGCTTTGCTCATCTGCAGTGGCTACACTGGGTCAGTGCAATGCTTTTCTGTCCCATTAAATTCTCCAGCAGCTATGCAGATGCTGTGAAGTTTTCCTGAAGAGGCCCATTTTCTCACTTTCACATAATATTAGGTAGTCATGTTTATAAGGCATTTTCTCACCTCCTTTGTTGTAAAGGTTCTCTACAGCATGAAGTGATTAATTTACAAGTCTTAGGAAGTCTCAGCAGATTTTTTTTTTTTTTTTAATTCTTTAAAACTTTCCTCATAATGACACTTTTGTGAGGCCTCCCTAATTTTTGGTCCTTTCTCTGAACTCCCTTTCAAAGATATCAACACCTTTAGAAATGTCCAGAGGAAAACTCTGAACTTTCTTTAATATACCAAAAGAGCACACCAACACACACCAGCATCCATCTCATCATGCTCTAAAACATTTTGTTCTCTCAGTTTCTGTCATCATATAAAGCACAGAATTCTCTTGACTCCTTAATCCAAAAAGAGGCTTGCCTTTTATTATTATTATTATTATTATTATTATTATTATTATGTTCTTTTAGACTAGCATTTATAAATGGAAAAATGTACAAGCTCTCAGATGTGTCCGCCCTATATCCCCCAGATCATAACATTGAGAAAAACACCTGTGACAGCTCTCTGACTAAAGGAGTGGAAAACATTTAAACTTGGAGAAAAGGAAATTGTGCCTTCTTCTTGGAGCTTTCCTTAGCTTGCATTTTTACACCTCACTTGTTTTTATAATTCTTTCTTTTAAATAAGCAAACTCAGTCTTTCTAATCATTCTTCTTTATGCTTTTTTTTTTTTGTAGTTATTTCATTTTGTTTTTCTCCATGCTTCTAATCATTTTGGTGTAAGGATTCAGAATTCCCAGCCTTAAGGCAAATTCTGTTTCCTCAGCATGGCTTACAAATTTTAAACATAAACCTTTCTACAACAAGGATTTATTTCACCTAAAGAAAGCCCTCAAATTGCCCAACGATTAATGAGATTTGGGATAGGTTTTATGTGGCCTTGTACAACTTGTTGACCAACTTATTTATTTAATAGGGAATACCATTTTAAAGGCTTTTAGAATTCACAGTAACTCTTCATGAAGACAAACCTTCATTTTCCACAGATGCTTTGTTTTTATTATCTTTATAGCAGTTTAATTGGCAAAATAACAGTACTGGAAACAGAATAAGTGAAATACCCTCCTCTGGCTTTTTTTTTTTTTCCTGATTATTTTTGTACTTTCTTTTTTCTTTATTGAACTTTAGAATCCAATTGCTATCATGTTTTTCTTCAAATCTCTGGGAAAGATCATAAATTTGGGGGGGAAGGAGCAAAAGTTACATAGCACATCCCATAAAATGGTCTATAATCTCTGGAATTGGTATTAACCTTATGAATCTATTTCAATTTATCACATTGGATTGAGTAGTCTCTAATCATTGCCTTAAGTATCTTGATGTCCCTCTTTATGATGTTCATTGTCCCCTGGTTTAGTAGCACAGGAAAGCTATTGCATTGTTCTCACACCTGGACAATTTTTAAATGTTAATGTCATACAGTGTTTTGAACAAATAACCTGGACTGAATGGCACCGTGGAGCAAATCCTCAAATGCCTGCAAAGGCTGCTTTGCCACTGACTGGCTGCTAACCATCAGTAAATCTGGCAATGTCTTTTAAAAACAAACCTGTAAAAGACTCAGGGTTTGAATGCTGGAATAGATTTTGTTTGTGCCCTCAAAGACCCAAGTATAAAAGCTGCAGCATATAGATATCTATAAATAGATATCCCTGTTTTTGGTACAAGGAAGGAGAGTGGAAGCTGAAAAAAGGAATTCAGATTCTGTAATTTCCACTGCCCTATAGGTGACCACCAAGCCAAAGAGCCACAAACCATGTTTCTTAGAAAAGCACAAAAGATGTTCCTCATGTTCCTCTGAGGTCCACTGAGGCTATTCTTCTGCTTTTGCTGAGTGAAACAAGAAATATATATATATATATATATATATATATATATACACGCGTATATAAACAAAATAAATAAAAATTAATAAATAAGATTTAAAAGTTTGAAATTACAGGCCGGTGCTTTAGCCTGGAAGAAAAATTTACAAAACAGATTTCTGAGTGCTCAGTCATTTTAAGCAGACCAAACATCTCACCCCAACTTTTATTTTAGCTCTTTGGCTCTCCAAAATCTGTGTTAGACAGGTAGCCATCTGGAGCTATGCAACAGAAGATCCTCATCAGTGGGGTCATCTAAACTACAAACTGCAGGATTTGCTGCCCATACAACCTCTAGATAAACTTATCTTCATTTTAAGTTTATGTGGATAAACTTATCTACAGCTCTTCTTTTTTGGTCATGCAACTAGTGACCAAACAGCTGTAAAACCGTTAGCAGGTTGGTTGCAGAATATCTGAGTAAGAACAAAATTGAAGGAAAACAAACAAACAAACAAACAAAAAATACTGCCTCACTTTTTAAGAGCCTTCTGGTTTTCAGAGTAGGTGATAGCCTGAGTTAGGACATTTTCCACCACTGTAGGGGAAACCACATCAATGTTAGAGAACAAAAAACAAAAAAATGAACTGAGGAAAAAAAGGAAAGGGAGCCAGCATATGGTCATTAGAGTATCTGGGAGGTAATGAACAGGAAAGAGAGCACCTGCCAAAAACACAAGCTTCTGATATTTGACTTCTTTGGCCAGCAGTCTGTGTTTATTCTGATAAAAATATAATTTAAGGGATGTAACATGAGATTTTGGGGGTCATATTTGATAAAAGAACAGCTATATAAGACAATCAAGGGACAGCATGCGTGAAATAGAGAATACAAAAAAACACCTGCAGGTTTGTGGCTCTGCCTGAAGGAACAGACTATGCAGAAACTCAGTTTCACTCAAGGGTATGGCCAATGCCTTACTTCCACCCTAAATTACACAGAGGAATAAGCAAAAGGAGTTTTGCCTTTGATTTTAATGCTAATGTATTTGGTTGAAGGTGCTGATGTTTCTGGCTTCAGTTTCCTGTGCTTTGCTCTTGACAACAGGTAACTGTGCATCCAAATTCTGCAGAAGGTCAACAGAGACTGAGTGAATCACTCCCCTGAAATCCTCCCCTTGCATCTTCCTCCTCACTGCTGCTTAACCAGAGAAAATCTATGCACTTATAAATAAATACATGCAAAATATCTTCTAGTTTTTTATTGATTCCCCACCCCCCCCAGAAAATAAAAAAAATAATAATCTGATTTTGAAAAATAATACATGCCATGATCTTTTGTCCAATTTAACACAGTCAAAGGACTGCACTTGTTTGAAATGATCAACTTTTGGTGCAGGAATGGTCAAGGTCACTGCAAACTCAGCCACTTTCCATTTTACGATGTAGATTAAGTGTTTTGCATCTCAGCTTCCATAGTAAATAAAAAATACTGTAGTTAAATATATGACTCTCATCTTCAGAGCTGAAGGTCATATAGGACTTGGAACTGAATACAGAAGAGATGGAAGGCTGTTTTACACAGCACCAGAATAAAATTAGGGATTCATCTTTAATATCTGCTTTTTTGTGCTTACTGCATTTACTTCCCTGTTTCCCTAAGCTTTGATAATTTTGTCTGATACTGAAAACTTAGAAACAGACTTTGTTTCACACATCTGAAAACCAAAATATTCAGTGTCAGAAAAATCTATAGCATAAAATATTACGCAGTTAAGCTAGATATGTTATTCCCTGTAAGCAGTTCCTTCAGAAAAAAAAAGGAATAGGAAAGAAAGGCTCAAACAAAAGCTACGATTTCACTTCTCAGCAGCAAAAAATAATTTTATACAATATCTAATGGTTTGTACAGTTGATGCCAAGAAAAGCAAGTTAGGCTTTGAATGAAATTATTGCATTACTGGGTATTGGGATAATTTTGAGTGGAAAAATGCAATACAAATGATTTTATTAATAACAATATTTGGGCTTTTTTTTTTTATGTGAAAACTTTGGTTGTGCCATTAAAGAACAGTACTAATTACTTAATCCGTGTAAAACTGTACCTCATTTGGCAGTCCAGGATGGAGTGTATTTCAGAAAGAACTGCCTTTCCTGAAAGACTTATGTTTGAAACAAAAGTTTTCAAATTGTTAATGACTGAAAGAGTAATGCAATATCACACACGCCTTCATTAAGCACTGGAAAAGTCCTTCAGACACATGAAAGTAAATAGTATAAAATATGAACTCTTGAAAACATTTGAATTTAAGTAATCTTTCTAATGGATTCCTATACTGCTTTATACAATGATCTAACACAATGTTTTGAGGACTAAAGAGAACTTAAGCAGTTTCTTGCCCTCTTGAATGACAAATAATTCTCCCTGCAGTTCTTGAGTTTGGCCAAGCAAAAAGTCACCTCCAGGTATTTTATCAATTTACTCCAAATCTAGCTGACCTGTGACTCCACAAATTGTGATTCTCTTTTCATAGATGTCCAATATTTAGGAAAACCATGATGTCTGACGTGTAGGGAAAAGACCTTCATTCCATAATTTTCAAGTGGAAACCTAATTTTTGACTGAATTTGAGTTTTATCATAGAGAAATATTCTTGTTATGCACTTGAAAACAGAGAATTCAATCAAGATTTGAGAAAACAAGATCAGACTCCCTTTGCCTGCTTTGTAACAGGTGTTTAAATCTACACTTCCACACAGACTTGCTTCTGGAGTGTTAGGAAATGAGGAGGGGCTCACTCATGATATCGGCAACCATTCGACCATTAAAGATAACTTAAAATAAAAAAGTTAATTCCTACTAAATCACAGTGTGTTTATATTATCTGGGATATGGGGCACCTTCTTGGGGTCTTCCATTTCACTCCCTACTAAAAAAAAATATATATTTTGTGCAAAGGTTTTGTTTCTTTGTTTGTTTATAGAAAACATCTGATTGTTCTGTGTCATATAAAATCTTTAACAGAATAATTCACTGAGCATGACGTATGTGAAAGTCCTCAGTATCCAGCTGTCATGACTAATGTGAGCCCAGTTCTCTGGTCCATATCAGACAACAGCAAATTGACTCTTGGGTAGTTTGAATATAAGGCCACTACCAAAAGTAAAAAAAAATAATAATAATAATAATAATAATAAAAAAAATCCTTGGTGATTTCCTAACATGTATTTACTATCTTCAGACAAAATGGTACAGAATTTGAAGATAGTACATTTTTGAATTAGCTGTTCAGTCCTTTCATAACATTTTCCTTACTGCTGAAGTCAACACTGACTTCTGAAACCAGTTAAGAAATTCTAGTGAATAAAAAAAGATGATGATGAATCCATATGAAGTACACCTTTGAGAATAATAAAGAAACTTCCTGGTAGAAGTTAAGTATTTCTTAACTCATTATTTCTTCTGGGACCTGTAGAGGTACCAAGCTACTCAAAGACTAAAAAGGATGATGCATCCCTGAGGAGCCTCAAGCTTGGCAAGCAGGGAGCCCTGACAAGGTGCAGGTTTTTCCTTGTCTAGACCTCACTAAGCAGCCAACAGGGAGGGGGGGAAGCAAGGGGGAAGAGCCTCCGTGACACAAGGAGTGAGTATATACAGTCTCCAGACTGTGAAGTGATCACTATTTAGTTTGTGTCACTTCCCATTCTCATTATGTTCTTTGTCAAGAGAATGGATTTATGTGCTGCCATTTTCTGCACTCATTATGGTGTTTGTCAAGTTAATGAATAGTCTGAGGACTCGAATTTCCAATACTGAAGGGTGAATTATGGCACCTGAATTAAAATAACTCTTCCGCTTGCCCAGACTCTGCATCCCAAAGCAACAGACACTTGCTCTGTTTCCTATATGAGATATCAGGAGTTACAGCAGGACAAGAAGTCGCACTGAAAAGTCCTGGCTAGGTCAGACAGTGGAAGCTCACACTTCTGTGATATACCGGGCTTTAAACTTGCAGCACCTCATTTGCATGGCAAAGCCAGGACAAAAAATGGCATGAAATGAATTGGCAACACTTTATTATAAGTGATAAATGAGTATTAATTTATTTGATGTTCCTTACACAAACACTAATCACTGAAAGTTCTTTTGGTCTTAGTGTGACTGTTAATATGTGATTCCAGAGGAATTTTGGTGTAATTTAGCATTAATTAATGTCCACTTAGTGCAAAGTGCTGCCATATTAATCTACTTTCTGTGACTGGGAAAAAAAATGAAATAAAATAGAGTTAAACCCCTTTTAGTGAGATCTCAGTGCTTTACTCCTGCAGCCTTCAATGACCTAGATTGCATCATAAGCCAAAAGGAAAAAAATATTTATCATACTCTTTCATGGTATCATAGGTTGAGATCAAGTTAATAGAGAGAATACAAAGAAGAAGGCAAAGAAACACAGACTTTTGCTTTCAGGAGCAATGGCTTGGCTGGAGCTTGGATGTAAGGGAACAAATTTTTGCAAGTAACACTCCCATCTAACTTTTTTTTTTTTTCTCTACAATGCATTGTACAATGCATAAAAAACAACCCACTGACACAGCAAGCAAGGAACTACGCAGTCCCCTGAAAAGACCGTGTTCTCTCCACAGCACCGTTATGACTGCCAGTGTGACAGTAACAGCTGTGGTTCATGTACAGGTCAATGCAAGAACATTTGGCAATGCACAGCTATCAGCACCACATATGTAAAGAACTTGAGAAAGCAGATGTTATTAGTTGTGTTTTCTTTTCAGGAAAATGAGGAAAAGAGAAATGAAAATAAATGTTTTGTAAACCCTTAAAGATTTTGTTTGCTTTTGAGATTTATCACTGCATAATATTGTGTTAAGAGTCACATAGATTTTTTTTTCTCCATTTCTTATGAAGGGCATCCCAAAAGCAGCCCACAAAATTCCCTTTGTCCAAGCATACCTCTGTTGTCTTTGTCAACAGAAGACAGGTGGGATGAAAGGTGCTTTTCTTATGGCAACATGGTGTTCTGCTGTTGACACGTTGTGGAAGATGACCCCTAAAATGGGGTATGTCATTTTTTCTTTGCCTGCCCTACACACCTTGGTGGGCTTTCTGTCCTCACAAGTAGGCATTGTTGATTAGGTTTCACATAATGACAAGAGAAAACTCAGAGGAATAGACACTGATTAGACTTATCTTGTCTGATTTTACATAAAATTCACAAATAAAATTTGTGATAACTAAAAACCAAGCATGACAAATCGTGGGCTTGCTCCACTGATTTAGTTTTGTTCTACTAATTCAGTTTACTGCTGCTCACCTTAGACTTGGCTGCATATATTAACGGTCCTTTTCCTCCCCTTCCAGCTCCAAGCAGATGAGGACACACCTGTGACATCTGTGCCTCCCCACATTTGAGGTTCACTCTTGCCACTGAAGAAGGTGGAAGAGATGGCTCTCTTCTGCTGAAAGGTAGCAATGTCTAAAGGCAAACTCTTCAGGTCTTCAATAGATGAATTACTCCTTCTATTTACAAAAGAAAAAAAAAAAAGTGTTCTAAACAGCCATAAAATTCTCATCTGGGAAATGCCAACACTATGTTGGTATTGTGTCCTGGTTTTGGTTGGGATAGAGTTCATTTTTTCCCTAGTAAGTGGTGTGGCACTGTGTTTCAGATTTATGATGAGAATAACGCTGATAGCACACCAATGTTTCAGTTGTTGCAGAGCAGCACTCACCCAGAGCCAAGGACTGTTTAGTTTCCTGTGCTGCCCCACAGCAAAGGGCTGGGGGTGCCCCAGGATCTGGGAGGGGACAGAATCAGGACAGCTGGCCCTGGCTGGCCAAGAGGATGTCCCGTGGCATGCAGCATCACGCTCAGCAATGACAGCTGGGGGGGAGGTGGCCAGGGGGGCTGCTACTGCTGCTCAGGATTTGCTGGGCATCTGTTAGTGTGTGGTGAGCAATTGCATTGTGCATCACTTGTTTTGCACATTCTTTTATCATTATTATTTTCTCTTCCTTTGCTGTCCTTTTAAGGTGTTTTGAGCAAATTTGCTGACGACACTAAACTTGGAGGAGTTGTTGACTCTATTGAGGGTGGAAAGGCCTTGCAGAGAGATCTGGACAGATTGCAGAGCTGGGCGATCACCAACCACATGAAGTTTAAAAAAAGCAAGTGCTGGGTCCTGCACCTGGGACAGGGCAACCCTGGCTATACGTACAGACTGGGCGACGAGACGCTGGAGAGCAGCCCCGCAGAGAGGGATCTGGGGGTTGTGGTTGACAGCAAGTTGAATATGAGCCAGCAGTGTGCCCTGGCAGCCAGGAGGGCCAACCATATCGTGGGGTGCGTCAAGCACGGCATCGCTAGTCGGTTGAGGGAGGCGATTGTCCCGCTCTCCTCTGCGCTGGTGCGGCCTCACCTCGAGCACTGTGTGCAGTTCTGGGCACCACAGTACAAAAAGGACGTTAAACTGTTGGAGAGTGTCCAGAGGAGGGCGACGAAGATGGTGAAGGGCCTAGAGGGGAAGACATATGAGGAGCGGCTGAGGTCACTGGGCCTGTTCAGCCTGGAGAAGAAGAGGCTGAGGGGGGACCTCACTGTGGTCTACAACTTCCTCGCGAGGGGGAGTGGAGAGGCAGGTGACCTATTCTTCGTAATCACCAGTGACAGGGCCCTCGGGAACGGTGTTAAGCTGAGGCAGGGGAAGTTTAGGCTGGACATCAGGAAGAGGTTCTTCGCCGAGAGGGTGGTCGCACACTGGAACAGGCTCCCCAGGGAAGCAGTCACTGCACCAAGCCTGTCTGAATTTAAGAAGCGATTGGACTGTGCACTTAGTCACCTGGTCTAAACTTTTGGGCAGACCTGTGCGGTGCCAGCAGTTGGACTTGATGATCCTTATGGGTCCCTTCCAACTTGGGATATTCTATGATTCTATGATTGTCTTGACTGGTGAATTTTATCTTTTTCCACATTTCTCTCTCTCTCTTCTTTTTTTTTTTTTTTTAAATTAATTTTTTATTCTTGGGGGTGGAGGGTAGTGGAGAACACCTGTGTGGTACTGAGCTGTCTGCCAGGTTAAACCACAACAAGTTATTAAATACATGTGTTGGCTCAATATAAGGCTGCCCATCTTAGGACTACTATTACTGCTCTCTTCTTGCACGTATATAAACATACATTTCCTAGAACTATTGTTATTGCATCTTGCTCCCTGAGATACCACCTCCTACGTTCAACCAAAACACACTAATTTTCTTTTGGTGTTTTCTTACAAAAGAACAAAATGTATCAAAGCTAAAAGCATGACTATGGGTTTTGAAGCTTTTCTGTGTTTAGCAATTTCCCTATCTTGCCTGCTCTTCCTTTCTCTTTTTGCTATTTTTTGTGAAGTGTTTGTTTTTTGTTAGTAATTAGTCTTCCCCTCTTCCCCCAGTTACTAACCTCTGTGGGGAAGAAGGTGGGAAGATCAAAAATAAAACTAACTTCTGTTCACTAGAAAGGGAGGAGTTCAGCTGATTTTCTGCGCAGGCTGAGATGTTCAGGCCATTAGACTGCAAAGAGCTCTGCTAAATGGACACATGGCCGCCCATTTGGGGCATCTGATGTTTTAATCATGGAACAATTTTTGGCAAATTATTTGCTCTCACCTGCCTGGGCATGCACTGGCTTTTGTCTGTTTATGCTGTGGGAAGGAGTGTACATGTGGTCTTTTCTGCTCCTTAATCATTGCCCACCCTCTTCTCTGGTTCCAGTCAAGTTCTCTTAGTTCTGCTCTTCATCCAGGATGAAATGTTTTGTCCTGATCACTAAGGCACCAAAGACTACCTTTGCCTACATTGCATAGAAGCCCTGAGTGGCAGGAGAGAAGCTATTTAGGTTAGCCCCAGGGTGAATAATTACTGCATGAAGAGAAATAAAAGATTTATTAATTCTCATTTCTTTAAACATTTATTGCTTTTTAATTCAGACTAAATGTCACGATTTTTTTCTCCTTCATATGACAGTGACAAATTTACTCCTGAGATGTGATCTACCAGACTGCAGGATTGTTACTAAAGTAAAAACTTATTTAATAAGCCACTTCAAAAAAGAGGAAGAAAAGTGAAACACACTCATGGTGGAATTTCTGGATAAATCACCAGAACTAGCATCTTCTCTTTACTAGAATCCACAGAAAACCAAAAGAAGAAGAATTATCCAATGGTTACTTCGTAAGGTCTCTAGAAGTATTGTGTATTATAAACCAATTACTCTTACGTAGTACCTACACTTTCCTTTCTGTGATTGCTCAGACACAAGGCAGAGAGTTATTGTGATATTTGGGCAACATAGATTCTTGTTTTAGAGGTGGACCAGAGGATCTCTGTCCTTTTTCTGGTGTGAGAATGACCTGTTAACTGAAAATAAACAGATGAAACACTTGAAGGTTGTGTCTGTAATGAATATCAGAATGAGTTTAAATATCAAGGAAGAATAGCAAACTGTGGAGCGAGCTATGTGCAGGTCTTCCCCATCAAAGGAAGGCAGATAATGAGGTGAGATATGGACAAGAAGTTGGGGAGGAAGGGAGAAAAGTCTGCAACTCATCTGAATAGAAAATTTCTAAATAAGCAAATAAATGTGTGTTAATATATCCCAGTAAGCAAGGGGAAAGAAGGAAGGACTGATGAACTGCTATAAAGATACGGAAAAAGTTATCTCCAGCACAACTGCTGGCTACTATTCTACTTTTCTTCCTTTTCAAGGATAAAGAAAGAGATGAGAGACACTGTTTGCAAAAGGATGTCATATGAAACTCCATTGCAGAAGTAAGATTTTGGTGATGTCTTCCCTAAAAGTTTACCTTTTTTTTTTTTTTTTTTTTACCATCCTACAGATGCATCATATAGTCATGCACATACACATACGTATGTTTACATACCTGATTAATTTAGAGAATTAGATAAAAAATAATAAGACGAGTCACATATTTCTGTTGGTTTCCAAGTTGCATTAGTTGTTTGACATTGACAAGTCTCTAAGGCAGAGGCCAGAGCTCAGAAACCAACAGAAACCTCTGTCTTGAGTGCATTTTCAAGGTGGATATATTACAGGAAGAATTTTTGCTTTATATGAAATATAATATTAATCCCAACTCCAAGGCTCTTTCATCACTCAAGGGTCCCTTTGTCAACTGGTATACCTCAGATAAATTGAAGAGCATTATATAATGACCTTAACAACCAACTCAATAAAAAAATAAAAAAATAAAAAAAGTGAAAAATAATATCAATGAGGCCAGAACTAAGAGTTCACTTTTTAACCTCTGATGAAATTGTGTTACTATTTACTTGAAGTGCTTTATGCTTCTACAGTGCATTGCATTTGTCAGTGGATGCAGACTATATAATGATATCATTATTATATTTAGACAGTTGACTGGGTTTAAGACATTTAAGATTTTTTTTCTTTACCAGAGATGGAGATAGCATGCTTCGCTCTGGATATCTATCACCCTAATTCTACCATCACATCATCTTCCCTCACTTCACTTCCCCCCAGCCACATGTATTCTCAACAGATGAGAGCTTTCGTTTTACTCAGCCACGAACCTGAGTCTGTAAGACTAGATTCTTATTTTATATATATATATCCCAGCTCCTACACCACAATTAAAGAATGCCTTTCAGTCTTAAAAAGGTTTGTCCTCTTAACATCCCCAGCAGTCCAAAGAATATTATTTCCATTAAACAAGTGGTGTTACAGAGAGAAAAAGTGACTTTTCTGAGAAATTCTGCAGCAAAACAGAGATATGAAACAGAATTTTTCAAATAATAATAATCATCACAAAAAGTCACTCTATTCACAGTACAATAATATAGTGACAGATTAGGGGCATTTATTTGTTTCCTCCACTAAAATAACCTTCTATCTTTCAAATAATACAGATTATTCCTAATTATTTATTGTTTTCTATTTTTTAGAGTAACAAGTGCAACAGATTTTTTAAATCTAGTCAAAGACATGATTTTGAATTTTTTTTTTTTTAAAACTAGTCCACTAATGTAATAAGGTGATGCTTCAGAGAGAAAGCTATCAAGTTTGTGGTTGTGTGATTACTGCATATTAGAATTCCAATTTCCAGACCTTTACAAAAATACTATTAGCAATTAGCTAATGTGCTGATGATCTTCATGATGGTATAACATAGCTGACTTATTTCCTTAGACTTCTAAGACCATTTAATAAAGAAAGAAGATCTAAATTGCAGTTCAGGCTGAGGATAAAATTCATTCTCTCTCTTCCCCTCCCCTCCCACCCCTTCTGAAATGCCATTGCACTGATATTAAATTTGAAGGCATTGAACTAATTTAACCACTTGCTTCCCAAGAGCCCTTCCAGAACCGTAAAAAGTAACACAAAGAATACAATAGCTTAATAAAATTTTGAAAGCTAGTAACAGATCCAAATCCTGGAGTTATAGATGTCATATTGTTTTGGCATGGATTGAAAATATGGCCACAGTAGGTTAAAGGAAACTCTGAACTAATCGGAAATCATGGCATAACATTTAACATACGGACTTGGCATGGCACGTTGGTAGCATGACATCAGCCCGCGTGAATCATTGCCACCAGAGTTATTTGAGATTGCAGAGTCCCTACCCCGGGACGGAGGTCCATAGCTCCCCAGTTCCAGCACCCACCACTGACTTATAATCAGCAATGCAACACTGCAATCTTCTTCAACATAAAATTCCAATCATGAATTTCCCAAACTCTATTTTATATTCAGCAAGATTTCCCTGTTCTTCCACACACCAAGAAGCTTTTTATAATCCCTCTGTTCTGGTAGCTAGGGAGTCTCCTCAGATATTATGCTTACATAGTTACTCTTCTCTCACCCATAGACATTTATTCTTTTTGAACATTTTACTCCAGTTTGATTAGCTCCTCTCCTCTCTTGATTTTCAGTCTCGCTATCTAAATATGCTACCTTAACAGCATTCTTAAAATAGAAATTGGTACTGCTTTATTATTATTATTATTTCCCCTCAATTCTATTTCAAGCATATGTGCTAACCAGCACCTTGTGCAACATTACCAATTCTCCATCTCTGGTGAAAATACTTAGTGTCACACATTCTGAAATACCATTCACCTTTTGGATGATGTTATTATACCTGTGGTTTGTTATCACTCTGTAATCGGTTAAAACAGCCAGGACTCTGATATTTTTCCAACTGATAGCCTCATGTTTTCAGCAGAAATCGTTATTATTCATCCCCTTGCACTTCACTGGTACATTCAGCATTTCTCTCCCATCATTTGTTTCAGACTTATTTCATCTCTCTCCTTTACAGATGGCCAAACTATACACGTAACTCCCATTGAGATTTCTCAGTGTCTTGTACAGTGCCTTTAATATTTCTCTATCTCTACTTACACAGGCTGTTCATACTGGCATTTATCATGGTCCCTCCACATTGCTGGCTCATAATCTTCCTCTTTGTTCTCCCTGGTTGTCTCCAGCTGAGCTGGGGCAGAAACCCTTGTTATCGATCTCCCAATTCACAACCTCACTCTTTGCACTAGCACATGAACCTTGCGATTAATTTTTTATTCTTTCTGTCTGCAACCACATTGACAGGAATATCCTACAGGAAAGCTGCATTCCCAATACCTAGCTCAAGAAAATATTAATTACAATTTGTCCAAAGAGGAACCCCACTAGAAAATTCTCCTTCATCATAATACAGCTTAACAGCTGTTTGTCAAAGCCATTATTATCCTTAACCCCATGTTCACCAAGAGCTTCCTGCGATTTGTTGTATCAAAATGCAATAACAAATATTTAATAACATTTATTTTTTCTGACAAATCCACATGGAATTTTTCTTTGTCATTTTCCACTTACATCCAAAGTATGGATTATTCTCTTCTCCAAGAAAGCCTCACACCCTAATAAAATCAGTCCGACTGGTATAATTTCCTGAATTGCTTTTCTTTTGCCTAAACATATTTCATAAATTGTCTGATCTTCATACACACAATATTATTCCCAAATTTGACAGAATTTCAAATAAGTATTTTTAAATGCTTAAGAATACTGACATTTTTGAAGGCTTTTCTATGTTTGCCCTTTGTGTTGCAGACCAGTATTTCTTTTTGATGTTCCTGAGGTAGCTTCACAAATTTACATTTCCATGCACATGACCTGCTGCTGTCAAGAGATAGACCCAATGGATAAATTTCTAAGAAACTGAAAACCTAATGCAAACATTTGTAGAAGAGATGAGAGGCTGCAAGAGGAAGGTGCAGCAAAGATGAGAGAGCTAATGCTTCCATCATGCAGAAGGGTCAACTGCTGACATGCCCCAGGGATCTTTGACTTGCACGGCCTGAGTCCCTGAACATCCTAGGGCAAAAATAGACCTAAATGCACACACTGGAATTATTCTTGGTGGATGGTGAACTACAGAAATAAAGTTTTATATGGAAATAAACTGTAACGGGCTGTGAATTATTATGCAGTTGCTTAGTGCATTTAAGGCAAGCATCCTGCTTGCTTAAGTCAGGAAGGTCTCACTGACATGTCCACATCCCCAGTAGGACACAAATCCAGGCATCAACCTAGACCTGGGCTCTGACCCTGGATGAGACACTCCCCTGCAAGGAAAACGTCCTCCCCAGGAGGCTGCAGACACTCAGCTCACTACTGCAGCCCCTCTCACCTCTTCCTCATTTTCTCCATTTCCTGGTTTTATTCATTCCTTGCTTGTTTTTTTTTTTTTTTTTTTTTTTTTTAAATATAGCTCTGGTTCCCCCTGACATAAAAAGAGTCAGATATGCTGTTAGAGGAATCTCATGGGAATGCAACTAATAAACAGGGTGAGCAAAACCTGATGTAAACATATCTTACTAAAATTAATAACTCCGTCAAATATGAAAAAGATCATTAGGTGTGGTCAGGGCAATCAAGCATAATTTTTATGCTAAACAGTTGTAAGAGAAATATTTTTCCTCTCTCAAATAATATATAGTGTACAGTACAAAGTACCTCTATAAAACCTCACATTATACCCTATGAATTACTACAGACACATTTGTGTTGTTGAAACTGGATTAAAGGGGGTTCTGCCAAAACCTTTTGCATCTCCAGATAAACCATAAATTGAGTTCACAAGCTTATATATATATATGATGATTTTATATAGACATAAAGCTTATCTCCAAATCAGCCTCATCCTGTTGATTTACATGGGACACTCATGGAGCACAAAGAATAAAATACAGTAATACATACCAATGGAAAATCCATAGATATACAGAAGAAGAAATATTTCTTCTTTTGCTGGGCATTGACAAAATTTAACCCCTAGGATCTAGCTTTTGGAGGAGGTAGGAGAATCTTCTTGCCTGAAAGCATCTTTTGCAGCTTAAATCACACTTCCTGTCATGTTGGTTATTACCAACATTTGTTGGTAATAAACATATTGTTTCCTAAAGGAATGAGTGAGTGTGTATCGTGGGAGAGCACTGTCATATTTATGAGCCCAAATTCACTGGATAGTTTCATTGAAATAAAAATAAAAAAATGCATTCTACAGATATTGAGGAATACAGACATCTGACTAGACAACAGAAATCCTATCTGCACTCAATAAAGGTAAAGGCTTCAGTATAAGTTTTCCATGTAGTAGCCATCGCAGAATCCCTGCAAGCAGACTACCAAGATACAATGCTGTAAGACATTAGGATTCAACATTTTGCTCCCCAAAGTAATTACCACCCTTATTTTCAGCCTGAACTGCACCCAGCCACAGCCCTAAAAAAAAAAAAAACCCTCTGTGAATCCCACCCTCAGGAGCCCTGAGCTTTTACATGGACTGCTTGGTGATGAAGAAGTGACAAACCCTTATGGAAACAGAGATTGTTTCACTGTGCAGCCAGGGCTCTTCATGTCAGCATCAGCCATTCCCAGCACAGCTGGGTTTAGGTCCTCTTGCATCTCTAAGCTTTGTCTCAAGGCTTTAATCAGATGAGGCATTGATTCTCAGTGAGGCAAGAAAGGTGGCACCTGACTTGCAGACCAGTCTCTCACCCCGAGCCCACCCACAACAATGATTAAGACTTCTGCCAGGGTAACGTTGCATGCAGCAGCTCTGTTACAGCCTGGGAAGCCATCTCTGACTGCACGGATACGATCAACTTTCCTCCTCAGAGGAGGCAGCATGAATACAATAAAGCCCGGGAAAACTGTGACACCAGAGCAATGAGGGCAACCCAAGAACAAGAGTCGAATGCAGTATGCTGTATGACAGAGAGCAGACATTACTCATATTTACCCCAGAAGTAACTTCCCCGATAACAACCAAGTTCTACCAGGGTTGAGCTGCCAAGGCACTTTGATAGAGAGGAGCTTTACCCTGTGACAAAGAGGTTTTGGGAACATGGCCTTCAAGGCACAGCTAATCTCCAGCAGACTTCAGAGCAAATCTCAGGAGAGCCTCTTTTAAAGAAGAAAAATAAACATCTGCAGTTTTCCACGGTAGCTACTAGAGACCCTGGACGGGGCAGGAGCACAGCTAATCCCAGCTCCACAGCACTGGCATTAGGCAGCATTTAACATTGACTGCCTGTCGCTCTGCTGTCAGAGAAGGATTGAAATATGTGTGTGAGTGCTCTGTTCTCTCAAGGTTTCATTTTGAGGTCTGACAGATACGACCTGGGGATAATTTTGCAACTGTTCAGAGGGACAAAGGTAAAAATAAATAAATAAAAAGCAACCTTCCTCTGCCTGCAGAAATCAGGCGAAAACCTAGGCAATTGCAAATAGTCTGATGTATTTATTTCTATTATTTAATGGCCAATTGGTGTCTTCTTTGCAGTCACTAGGTCTCATTCTTTTTTTCTAGTGGGAAGATACCCACAGGGAAATTACTGCTAACAAGTGGCAGGCCCTTCATTAGTCCCAGGAAAACATATTTGTGGCCAATCCTAGGTTTAATTAAGGATCTGACCACGCTCCTAATGCAGACAGTGGCAAAACAGCCATTAGCTCCAGAGAACAGGAAGAGCCACTGAATATAGACCCTTTGAACCTGCAAGCGAGTTGCTTGCAAGCATATCACAATTTCCATCAATCACTGAATACAGGGCTGCAAGGGACCTCGAGGGGCTGGCTGGTCCAGCTCTCCACTCAAAAACAGGCAAACTATTCCTAAACTACTCCTGACAGCTGCTTGTCTAACCTGTCCTTATAAGCCTCTACAAGGCTGGAGGTTCCTCTGTTTCCCCAGGCAATCTCTCACTATGCTTATCTACCCTGAGCATTAGAAAAAAATGGATTTTTTTTTTTTTCCTCTCCTCCTGCCTAACATAAATCTCCTCTTCTGGGGTTTTGCCCGTCTGGTGGGTGAACCACTGCTCTGAGCCTTATTCTCTGAAACCCCATACTTGTGTTTAAGCAGGTGCAAAGAAGGTAGAAAGATTAACATCTCACAGACTGGGTGGTATTTCGGACCTCCAGCAGACTAACTGAAGGCATCCCATAGCGGGCCTTCAGGAGGGTCCTGGGTCACCTTGGCTGGACCTTCACCGAGCTTTGCGGGAGCCGTTCAGTTCCTTGTCTCTAGAAACATGAAGCCACTTTGATTAAACTCACTGTTTCCCAGGACTGCTGCTTGAGGATGATAATTGTAGCTTCAGGAGGGCTGACTTTCTGGTGTTAAACCTCCCAACAAGCTTTAAGAACAAGAAGCAGCTGCAATAATCTGCTCGAAAGAGGCACGTTTTAAATACATTATTTATGCCAGCCTGCAGGGGGGAAATTGTTGTTATTCTCAGTTAAAAACCATTTGGCGACCCAGGACTCCTCCCATTACCTGCTGAGCCAAGTTAGCATGTTGCAAAATGAAAAATAAAACTTAATTTATTATGATTAAGCACCATGTGACAAGTAAATGGTCCCAGCACAGCAGTGGCCAGAATGACTTTCTTCCTGAAAGCCCTAGTCTTCCCTCCTCTGATACTTGTACTTGTTTATCTCCTTGATGCTTTTCTTCCCTTTTTCATTGTTTGTCTCTGTGTAGGAATGATGACATGTGTGTTTTCCTTCCCCTCAGACTTTTACTTTCCCGTGCTTTAGCCCTTCTGTGTTTAAGTGCTGAACATATTTTGTTGTCTGAAAAACAATGAGAATAAAAAAAAAATAAAAAATAAAAATAAGACAGGAATAAAATACAATAAATAAATAAAATAAAATAAAATAAAATAAAATAAAATAAAATAAAATAAAATAAAATAATAAAATAAAATAAAATAAAAAATCTCCGAGCCTAAAACTCCGAGTTTATTACAAAAATAAAGGAACTTCCCTTGATGGTGATATGGCTAAGAGTAAGCTGTAAAGAGCTCTGTCTGCTGCTGCAGGGAGTTATAGGGGGAAAATCCCATGCATACATAAACCCTTCTTCTTGGGATATGTGGGAGGGCTCCTACCATGTCCCACCCTGCAGTGGACCAGCCTTGCAGGGATGTCACTGCTCCTTCTGTTTCACCTTTACTCCTGGCTCACTGATACCCAGCATAAATTTATGGACTTTACTTCAGCTGATTAGAAACATCAGCTTGAATGCACACTTGTCTTGTAACTGTTTTACCACCGTGCTTTGTTCTCTCTGGGTCTGCACCCATGACAACTAACCACTTCTCCTTGTATGTCACTAGCAGAGACTGCCTTGAAACTGACCAAAAGCTCAGTAAGGGCAGCAGACAAGTGCTGATGATTTCAGGGGACATTAGATCAAAAAGATTCACTATCCTGAAGAATCTGACCTCATTTTAAATATATTTTTCCTGTGTTTTACACAGTGAAAGTATAAATTACAGTAAACAGTATTTATGGACAAGGAAGAAATTTTGTCTTAAATTTCTTTCCTATAGGAACTCTTTTTGCTTGCTTTTGTGTTTTTGTATCTCACTTGATTACTCTAAATGCTTGGCACAAAGTCTCTCTCAAATGTTGACCACATAAGCCAGCAGGATACCTTCTACAGCTCAGATGTGGCCAAGACCAGAGCTTTTTATGTCTGCTTCTCAAAGTTTCTTGTTGCTTCTTAACTTGTAGGAGCAATACAAAGAGATATATACATAATACCAGTTGGATTGCTGCAGCACATATATTCGTCACTCCTGGGAGAGTAAGTAGTTCCTTTCAGTGAAAATAAATCACTCTGCCTTTAGATAGAGGTTAAAAACAGGTCAGAATGGAAAGCAAAACCTGCAGTTAAGGTTTCACCATTCAAGCCCTGTGCAGTTCTGTATGACCAGGTTTCAGCTCTGCCACTGTCCTGGTTTCTGATACCAGGTGTGTCATTGCTCATTCAGCACTCATGCAGGAAAATGTATTTGTCATCCCACCAGTGATGTACTCGAATTGTGCCAGAAAGGAAGGGGAGGCTTCAGGCATTTAAGGGTGAAACAAGAATTCTTCTTTTTATGACTCCAATTCATATCAATCAAAGACAAAAGGAAACAATTCCAATATCTTATTTTAATGCTTTCGTTTATCTTGGAGTTTAGTCGCCATAAAAAGTGTATGTTTAAAATGTCCTTTGGGGAGTTACAGTCCCATAAACTCTTGTAACCAAGTGACATGCGATAATGAAACTACCTCTACAAAGTACAGCAAAATGAGATTTTTTTTTATTGTAATCATCAAATAGTTTGCCTCGAGGTATTGATTGAATTATACATAAACCTTATGTGCTGCGGAAAGGGAAGGGAAGGGAAGGGAAACGTTAATTCTAACAATATCTTTTTAGAGACACATGAAACTAGGAGTAATATAAAAAAAAGAAACAAAAAGTTAATTTACCCCTTTTAAGAGAATAATTACTCTATGCTTTTGGTATTTTGTTGTACTTTTATCACTTGCCTCCCATAGCTGCAATACCATTAAAAAAGGAAATTTGAAAAAAAAAAAAAAAAAGAAGAAGAATTATAAGCATGGTGACCTTAAAATTGCATTTCCAGTTGATGTACATTCAGTTAGATAGAATGATCCATCTATTTTAAAAGTTATTTAATCTCTGCCCTTTGAGATGAGACTTACTGTCTCAATGTTTCCGAAAAGTTTATTGAAATGAGGACAGACTTTTTTTTTTTTCTGTTATTTTGATTCCTAGGCTCTAACTTGTGAATTAAAATTCAGATCTTGAAGACAAGAAAGTTAGTGAATCTGTGAACCAGGTCTAAGCCTAGCCTTCACTGAACTCTTTCATACAAATTCAGTTCTGTGTGTTTTACTTTTTATTGTAGGTCTTAGCATATTGATTTCTCTCACATTCAGATACCACAATTATTTATTGAAATACAACATTTCTACATATAATAACGTCTAATGTGATGTATGCAAATGTTTTCTTTCTTTTCTTTCTGTACATAGCTAGAACAATATTTGATAGCAGTAGAATAGAAGCAGATAAAAACAGGCTACTTACTTAGAGCTAAGTGGGGGGTGGGAGGGTGTAGATTTATTTATCACAGTTGTCCAAAGGCAAGACCAAATGTCCTGTTTTACTTTGGAGGTGTGCATTTTTTTCATCCCCTGTCTTACATAAGAGAATGCTGTTTGCAGAACTTCTTACAAGTAACTAATATAAAGACTAATCTAACATCTACAAATTCCAGTATTTAACAGAATATGTATTGAAGTTGTCTTTCCATAAAGTATATATATAGACAGAGAAATGCCCATGGGCTTCTTTGGAAGACAGGAAGAATTGTTCACTTCCCAAAGTGCTTTGTGCCAGAGGAAAATTCATTCTGACATTAAAATTTGTCTCATTAATCACCTAAATTTGTCTGCTCCTCATCCTCTCAGCATTTGTTCTGTTTTACACTAATGTAATAGAGGGTTGTTCATGAATGGGTATTTTTTCCCCAGATTTCCAGCAACTGTCATGAACATTTTTGTGGATATTGTGAAGTTCTGATATCACCTCCTATTTCACAAAGGGCAGTTTACATGTTATGGAAAATGCATAAAAAATTAGATATCTGACATCATCCTTGAGCTGTGAAAAGTTTTATTTTAATGACTGCTTGGGGGGGGGGGGGGGCGGGGCGGGAAGGAGTTCTTATGCTTAGATATACTTACATTTTCTCCACAGCTTTCTCTGAAACTTCTGCATAGCCAAATGCAGGTGTGATGGCCACGAAGAGGTTAAAGGCACCTGTTGAGGTACAGACATTTTTTCTCTGTTCATACTCCTGCAGTGGCATTTAGCAGGGCTTCGCTACGTGCTCCATGAACCCAGGACACAGCGAAGTGACAGTTCCCTCCGGCACTCAGCACCTGTCACCAGAGCCACGGTGATCAACATTTCACTTGGCCTTCATGTCAGGGAGGGTGTTTTTTTTTTTAACGTGATCAAGTGTGAAACTTTCCTTGAGTTGGAAAGCGGTTAATTCAGCCACCGAGATTAAAGGAAGACACAGGTGATATGGAAGGAGGGGAGGAGGGATGACACTTGCTCTGAAAACCAGCCAGCAGCAATCACAAAAGCTTCAAGGTCCTGCCTGCCTGTTCTGAGCTTCACAAAACTGAGAGGTGAAGTTTGTTTTGCAGGGTACTGGTGTGAGAGCTCTGTGAGAGCAGCTGAGACTGGATGGACAACCACGCCTCTCCTCCTACTCATGCCCACACCCCACTGATAAACTCAATTAAGTTATTAAGAGAAATAAAGTCACAGAATCACAGAATTGTAGGGGTTGGAAGGGACCTCAAGAGATCATTGGGTCCAACCCCCCTGCCAAAGCAGGTTCCCTAGGGCAGGCTGCCCAGGTAGGCGTCCAGATGGGCCTTGAATATCTCCAGAGAAGGAGACTCCACAACCACCCTGGGCAGCCTGTTCCTCTGCTCTATCACCCATGTTTCTGTGACTCTGTCACAAAAGAATGTTAAATGAGTAAAAGACAGTTGCTTTGAAGGATGAGGTCTGCACATTCACTTGTGTTTGCTTCAGTGGTGCTCACTATGACTCCAGTGACATCTACATTAGCACAACGAACCATGCCAGGCACCAGTTCCAGACAGCAGAACTTCGTTATCTGTACGGTTAATTTTTTTTTAAGATTGTCACCACGGTTGTGATCTGGATTAATTATCTCACAGTATCTGACCGTGGTTTTGGGAGGCAGTATGGCCAAGGACCATCCCTGGTAAGTGAGTCTGGATGTGGCCACCCCTTTCTGAATAATAAAAAGCTTCATTAGCATGGACGCAGGCTGGTTGGCGCTACTGACGGCAGTCCCAGCGGACAGACAGTGCGTTTGTGCAGCTGCAGCCGTATGGAGGCAGAAGGCATCACACCTCAAAGCATTCCGTGCCCATCAGGTTGCCAGCGAGAAGTCTCCTGTGGACTGCGCAGACCTCTGGCCTGCCTAAAGAGCACAGCACAATTAATTTTCTTCTTTAAACTCAGACATCAAGCCCTTGTTCTGAGTTAAGGCCTGGGGGCTAGAGGCAGCAGAGCTGTATGCACGGGAATGCAGGGCTTGTCTTTTTAGGTCCTAGGAACAAGGATGCCAGTCAGAGTGCATCAGTAACCTCACTTGTTTTTAACAAAAAGACTTTGAACTTCATAGGTTTTTAACAAAGTATTTGGGGGGTCATCTTATTGGAACATGTAAGTGAGGCAGTTTCATTAAAGCGTCTCAACAAGCCTTGTGCCGGGCATGCCTTATGTCATGGGAGTCACAATCTATTTTTGCTGCTTTAATCATCTGGGATAGTGTTAGCAAAGTCGACTGCATAGCTCAAAATGAACTGGTTATACATTGAAATGACCCACATCGGTTGTTTGTGGAATATCTGTCACCGCTCATAATACTCTTACACGATTCTCTTTTGCAGAGTATAGATATGAGATATATGCATATATAAAGAAATATACACATGAACATGCTTGTATGGTTACTTTCATATTTTATAACTTTAGGTTGACTGCAAATATTTTCCTATAGCTTCCAAATATTCTCTTGCCCGTTAAAGAATAATTTAAAATGTCAAAAAGACTGATGATAATAATATTATGGCCCATTCTCAAACTGTTGCAAATGTATTTCTATAGAAATATTTCTCTGTAAACTAGCTGAAGGACTGTCTAATAACCATCAGGTGGTTCTGGATGAATTATTTTAAACTGCAAATTTCAGTAGGAAAAGAAGTAAAGAAAGAAAAATAGTGATCATTTTCTCTAATTGGATCCATCACTGACTTACAAAGAAAGAGTACTTCACATCTCCTGGAGTTTAAAAGCTAGGAAAATATAACTTGTGTTACAATGAAGTGAGATTTGATATTCTTAAGCTTAAAGTAGTGGAGCTATCTATTATAAACATTCCTCTCAGTTTAAATGAATCCAAAATAGCACTTTGACTAGCTCTTTTCTTACATTAAGAACTGGTATGCAACAAAGTTAAATCCCTCCCTCCTTTTATCTAAATGCAAAGTGTTCTCCTTCAGGAGGGGAAATAAAATAAGCAACCTTTACTGAGGATGTCTTCTGCAGTGAGGTGTCTCTGCATGTGCCCAGCAGCTGAGAGATGAAGGTCACAATGACTCCTCCTCCTAGGCTCTGATTCAGCTTGCGTGGGTACCACCACATTGAAGCTATATCCCGCTGAAAGGCTACATCTGAACATCACAAGGGTAAGGAATTCACAAGGTCTAGAGATCTATAAGGACAAAGTTTCCAGTGGACAAGGCTCAGCAGAAAAAGGAAGAGGTTAGTAGACTGGTTCTGAAATATCTGTAGCCCAGCTGATGGCACCTTTTGTTGTGCCATCAGATGTTGGGGGATGCATCAGTCTCCTTAAAAAACGCTACAAGAATAAAACTAAATCTATTTGGCATTCAGAAAGTACAATGACAATGACTAATTAAGCTTTTACAGATTTTCTTTTTTCAGGGTAACAGCTAATTTTACCTTCCCTACATTATCTTTTTGTTTTTGAGAATGTAAAGAAAAACCCATTTTTTGTGATAGTAGAAAATAATCTTAAGCAAAACTACAGATTCCTTCTAAAACAAACTTTATTTTCTTTAACTTTATATTCCTAGGAGAGAGAACAAAAAATAAACAAACGAAAAAAAGACTAATTGCAGTCAATATGGCATTTTCCTTTATCATGCACAAATGATAAACCCAGAGAACACAGAGGGCTGTAAAGCAGGTAGTTATCTGCTTTTCCCATAGGGGTTAGGGAAAATATCTTACTCAGTACATGACTCTCTTGAGACAGGAATACACTCACTTGCCAAAAGAACATAAATTAAAGATTTTTAAGAGATTTTTTTTATTTCAGTTCTTTAGTGCCTTGCCATTAGCCCAGGGATTTCAACACAAAAACTCGAGCAGTGGCAGGAACCAGGAACTGAATTCCTATTACATTTCTATTTATTAAACAGTGGATTTGGAGGCACTACAGAACTGACAGCAAAGGATTTTCTACTTTATTATTTAGACAGGAGCCAAGTATCTTCATTCCCTGTCTAAAAATCAGCAAGAGTTTCTTCATCTGACCAGCCAGTGCAATACTGTGTGACTCAAGAAAGACAAGCTGTATCAGTAGTTGAAAACCATGAGTTTCACAAGAAAAAAGGTGGGTTTAGCCATCCAAGGGATATCACTATGTGGTACAACTGCTCCTCTCCGAAGCTGAGCCTCCCTCCTTAGGGCCAGCTTGAAGATGTGCACCTCCACGTCTCGTTTTGGATTTATGCCCCTCAGGGGAAAGGAAAACAATGTTTAAAGAGACATGGAGACGTATAACAAGAAAGAGATACGATGACCCCAAGGTTAAACAATTCACTGGGTTAAGGGCAAGGATGTTCCTGGGGCTTTGGTAGGAGTCCAGTTTCCCCACAGGGAAGTGTGGGGTGCTTCCCACCAGCCTGCCTAGCTCTTTAGTGTTTGGGGCACTTCCCTGAAATAAGATTTGAGCCATGTTACTGCTAAGGAGGATCCTTGTCTCACACAAAAACCGCTAAGGGGAATCCTGTTCTCCCCCATGGCAGGGGGTTTGGAACTAGATGATCTTTAAGGTACCTTCCAACCCAAGCCATTCTATGATTCTACAACCCAGGTAACTCCTTTAATTTAAACCCCTGTGAGCTTATAAAGGTCTCATGCAGCCTCTGGTCCTCGGCAGAACATCAGTGAGTATCCACAGACTGCTGTGCACCTGCTTGGTGCAGATTGACAGAGCACATACCTGTTCATGTGAGCGTTCAGCAAAGGCAATTTTACTGTACTTTTTCCTGCCTACAGGTGAATCCCTGGCTCAGTTTCCACAGTTGTATCCTGGACCTTTTGGGAGTGCAACTCTACTGTGCTTTTTGATCTGATCCTTCTGGCATGAAGAGGTATTTCAGTCCATTAGACACCCTTGGGCAAAACTGGCAGCATTTTGTGCCAGCATCTACAGCATACAGAAAACACGGATGCGGCCAGGTTTGCTCAAAGGCTGTTAGACTTGAAGAGCACAGCAGTGATCTTATTTGAACGAGCTGGCCTGAAGACCTGACCTCTTTCCCCTGGGCACATTACAGAGGGACTGCAGCTATCGCTGCTGGGGATTGTTCTCCTGGGCTGCATTCAAGCTGTTGATCTGATCATGCTTTTTCTTATTACACCCCCTTCTATGCTTTTCAGTTTCTCCCTGGCTTGAGGAGTTGTATTTATTTATGTGAAATAATAGCAGGTGGGTGAGATGTTTATTACTAAGGCAGACTCCAGCTGAAACAGCCATATGCTGTTTTGTAAGCAGTGTCCCACACAAACTGGACGAATATACCTAGATAGTGTGTGAAAGCAATGACATATGGAGTTCATCATGGCTTTTTACCCAAAATGGTATTTAAACTTTCAACCTTCAAGCAGAGACTCCAGGCTGCATCTCATTTTGTTTCCTTCTTTTCTAGTTGGTAACCAATACTTGATTTAGTAAATGCCAGAATTCAACTCTGAGGATGAATGAAAAGCCTCAGGAAACTAGTGACCTTCTTAATAAAAGAATACGATAACTTTACTGGATTTAACATTTCAGGGATCTATAAAGATTGGATTTGAAAATTTTTTTTCTTCCTTTCTGCAGGGGTAAAATGAAAGCATCTGGACCACACAGCTGGTAACTAGATGCTTTATGCAGTGAGAGAAACAGAAAGTATTGGTTTTCATTACAAGTCTGAAACAGGCAGGTAACAAATAAAGCCACTGAAATATCTGCCACAGAAGGTGAAAGGAATACTTGCTTCTCCAAGGGTCATTCTGTTTTAAAAGGAGCTGAGAATTTAAAAATTCATATAGAATCCATGCCAGGTGTTTTTCCTCCTGATTTACACTCACTTTTTGCTCCCACTTACAGAAAGTTTTAAAGCATTATCTAATTATCTTCTTGAGTTGTTTTTAGTGAAGCTGCTGTTACTCCCTTCTAGAAAGTGAGTGGGGCTGATTCTCCTGGCACAAATCACTGTTCAAGTCCCTGGGAATGCACAGGCTAAAAGTTGCTGCAAGAGCAAAACTTGGTCCCCTATGCTGATGTTTGTGTAGCTGATAATTCAGTTGGCTAAATTCTTTATGTTCAGCAGTCAGGGCATAACACAAGATCAGAGCAAAGATAAACCAAAGAATATTTCAAAAAGCTTTTGTCAAGCTATTTACGTTACTTCACTATGGGTTTCATCTCACCTGGCTTTAATCATACAGAAGGGAAGCGTCTCACTTAGAGAGTCACCTCAGTTTCCCCTGTAATGAACAGCAACACATATAAACCACAGGAATTCCCAAGGGTAATTAATTTCTACCTGAGTAACTCTGAAAGAGGTGCAACAAATTACCCTCTGGAGGCAACTCTTTCAACTATCAACAAATGTAATACCCATGATTAGTTTGGATTGGTTGCTATAGCTTCTTAACAAGGTAGTTAAGTGAGCTTTTGTTTTGTTTTGTTTTGTTTTTCTCCCTTTTGGCATTTTATTTAAAACATGCTTAAAACACAGGATGAGCTGAAATATTTTTCAAGAAACTTACTGGATCTGGACATGAAGAAATTTCTCTTTGAGATTTCAAAGTGATTTCGTATCCTGGCTCACAAGATGAAAGTAGAAATATAAAAACTATGGCCTTACCTTACCAAACTTAATTTGGATCATCTGAGGATAATTTGTCTTTTGTAAACTTCAAATAGCTTACTTTGTTCTGATTTGATCATTTAATTTTAAATTTGTAAGTCAAAAGAACAAAAGGTCATTTCTAAACTTATAATTACACATTTTGTACCTTCTATCTTGCCAGAAATATGGTATTTTAATTATTCAAACACATGAGTAATGGAATTATTTGAAATGGTGCAACTTTATCAATTTAAGTTTCCAAGAATGTTAATTTTCTGGTAATAATGTTTTCTTAGGAAATTCCTGAGTAGCCCTACCTGATACAGAAATTTAAGTATTACAGAGCATATGTAAAGAGTCTGGAATAAGATCTCATCAGCCTATTGAGGCTGACTGCTCTTTGTGAGATGGTTTTAAAATTTGATGACGAGAATCTTTTGTTTGTCAAAATCCAGCCACAGGGGACTGATGATCAGACTTGTCTTACAACATCCCATTGTCCTTGAACCCAAAAACAGAGTTAATTTCCCCATGTACGCAACGCCAGGCTGAACTCCAGAAGAAATGCTGGGAACATATCTAAGCATTTTCATCACAAAAACACAGTTCATAAAATCTAGAGACTAAAGAAAGTACTTCTTAAGTCTTGTTCACAAGTGTGTCTGGTATATGACATGATCTTACTAAAGACAGTAGGAAAGTGCGTGCAAGACCACTGGTTCACGCCCTAATGTAAGGTTATTTTTAATACAATTGCATATGAGTGAACTTAGGTGCAATAAACATCTGGAAGGTTGGCCCTTTTGCACAAATACCACTCAAGCTCCACAGAAAGAAACTCTCTCTGGGATGAAACACAGCTGTTTAACAGCTAAGGAGAGAGAAAGAAAGGAAAAGAAAAAAAAATAAATAAAAAGTAAAAATAAAAAAGACTTGAGTGAGAGTAAGAAGTCATACCGGCATGAAAACAGCTGGAATAAAGTCAGGCTATCAGATTTAGTACTCCATGCACAGGGATCTGGAAATAAGTGATACAAAGTGTAACTTACTTCTGATGTTAATACTACAGAAACAATGCATAAAATCACAGCACTTCAGTTTTATTAGTGCCCTGCCTATGTGCCTGAGAGGAGTGTTAGTAGACCAAGAAAAATGTTAAATTTGACTAAGGACAGAGCTTTGAATTATCTTGGGATCTTGGGAGCTGTTCAGCAAAAAACAGGTTTTCTTATTGGGAAAGAAGGCAAAAGCTCTCCCTCTGGGCTCCATCATGTGAATAGCTTTGCCATTGGTCTAAGGCAGAAACAAATACACGACTCCAAAGTCCAGTTTCACACATCCTTTGAGTCAGTGAGATATTCCTCCCAAACCAGAAAACAATTCTGTCTGCTTATGGAAGGCCAGACTATATTTACACCCTTACCCCACCCATTCCCCATAATTATAAGAAAATTCATAACTAATGATACCCAGTGTTCTCCATCTTCAAAGAAAAATTCTTGGCTGAAGACATCAGCATCATTATTTCCACTTTACAAATGGGAAGAACAAGGCACAGGCAAGGTCAGTTGACACATGCATCATGATTCCTGGACTGATGCTGTAATGCTAAGCCACAGTGCTTGCTCCACAATTTTCCCTTTCCATAACTGTGTTCATCATGCATCAGTTGTATTTCATATGTTCATCAATTATAAAGATCAAGAAGGATGTGTCTTTCTTTTGATTTATTTTGGACGCGCAAAAGAAAAAAAAAAAAAGAAAAAATCAGGAATGTATTGCAAACATGTAGAGACAGAGGCCATCTTTCTGCTTTTTACATTTCTTTCATACACACACTGTATCTGGTCTGCAGCTGGAGTTAATGCTATGTAAAACATAACTGGCAAAACCATAACATCAGTTATAACAGTTTTATTAAGGCATACAATCCCCTTTTGTTGATGCTATGCTAGGATGTCTCTAGTGCACACTGACATACAGTTTTTCTCCAGATGTGATGCACATCTCCTTCGGACCAATAACTCACCTCGCTACAGGCAAGACTCGAATTAGTAGCAGGACTTTGAGAGGGAAAAAAATAATAAGAAGAAACATGAATGACCCAGATCACCTACTTCCAAGGCTATACCAACTCTTTTTGGACAATCAATAGAGAGAAGCTTTTGCCATTTCTAAATTAGATGAAGCTCTCCCTGATGTTCTACATGCAATATATTGCCTGTCTCTTGCCACCCTACAGGGGCTGGCATCCTTATTACTTCTCTTCTTATTAACACTTTTTGCTGCTGTGAAGGGACCAGCTACCTTTTTTCTCTGACTGACTGATCGACATAATGAAGTTAAACTCAAGAGCAATTGTTCTTAACCCACAGGTGCTTTTAATGTTCGCTGCTATTTCAGGTTGGATGAAAAGGTCGCAGACCTGACAGCTTGCTTGCTATTTCAGTCTTGTTTTTGTTTGCTTCTTTTCCAATACAACTTTTCCCCTAATAAGACTTCCTCAGCATGCTACCAATTTAGACCAGTGCAGTCAGGTTTGGAGAGATCTTTTTCTCTGACTGCTGGGGGAGGAATTTCAGATGTACATGCAGACACAGAGACAGAACGACAGCACACCAAGTCCCAGTGCTGTAGAAATGAAAATATAATATTTCCCCAGGGCCTTGGTGGAAGGTGGGTTTCCAGCCTCTGCTGGCACCACGAGACAAAAGGGAGGTGATGGAGTCCCCCACGCTCAGCCTCCTGTGGCAGCAGCAGAGCCTCTCTGGCTTGCTGGGTGGGCAAGAGGCAGAAATGTTGGGGATGTAGCTTGTTGTGCAAAGGACACTTGTTTTCTGTGGTTCTTATTTAACCATGTGGCACTTAAATAAACAGTAATAAATAAAATAGTAATAAATAAAGTATAATAAATATAACAGTAATAAATAATAGTAATAAATAAATAAGCTCACTTCTTCTTGGGCTCAAGCTCTTCAGCAAAGTCCAGATTCTGCTGCTTGGAAAGCTGCAGGAAGAGCATCCCTTGGGAAACTTTGGAAACTTAGAGAATCTCTTTCAAGAAACTAATACAGAAATTGGTAAGTGTAAACACATAAAGGCAGTGGTTTTACAGACAGTGGATGTTTGACAATCTCCAGAAAAAAAAATGAATTCCATTTTATCAGAATACAGAATGGTTACACCAAGCTGAGAATCTTCTAAACTTTCTTTTCGCTCACAAATTACATTTTTAATTAAAATTGTTTAAATTAAAAAAAAAAAAAGTCTGGTTCATCCAGATTTTCATCTATAAAACCTCTCTCTAAAGAAAGTGATTTTATTACATTTTATTAGAATTTGTCATTATAAATCATCTATATTACCATAGTGCCCAAAGCTGTAAAAGAAAATGATAATTACGTTGACTACTATGCACCTAATGAGCTTTATCCGTAACCTGAAGGGGTTTCCAAAGGAGACGGTTAATCCGTTATACCTATTTATTGTTTTGTCTCTTTTCTCTTATCTGAAATGGATGGGAACTGAACTGAGGCTTGCCACCTCATTACACATGTGGGAACAACAACAACCAACAACCAACCAAACAAACAAAAAAACCCCACCCAGTTCTCTTCAACACTGGTTCAAGTGAATTGGTCTTTGCTGTGACCGCCCAGACAGAGGCTGTGGTGCTGGTGAGAAGATGTCAAGAGAGTAGTTTTCCTCTGTCTGCCTTTGACCTCATAAATAACTCAATAAATATGACAACTCTGCAGCCCTGTGAGCAGATGCTGATGGATCTCCCTGGCACTCAGGCACTGCTTTCTCTTTTCTGAATCTATTATTTATCGCACAGCTCTCAGCAAGTGTTGTCACAGCAAATGAGACATGGTTTCAATCGCCCCTGCTTTAAAATCCACCCAAAGGTGGGATGATTACGGAAGATGGACAAAGTTCCAGGAAACTGCTGCTGCCAGTTTCATTGCAGGATGATGGCTGGGCTACTACAACACCATGACTCGGTTTCCCCATGTATGAAACTTGAATATGTCTTTTGAGAGGAGACTAATTTCAATTTCTAACTGATAGTTAAGAGGTGGAATTAATACCTGGATTCTGTCACAGGTTCTCTGTGTGATACTCAGTAAAGTTGTTTAGGCTGCCTGCACCAGGCAGCTCTAGAGCAGTAATAATTCCTGCCCTCACTGCTCTTTGCCATCTTTCAGCTCCTTTGAGCAAGACCTTCCCTTCCTACAGTGCTTCCCACAAAGAAATGCATGTCTCTGCTGATATCTCTAAGCTCTTATCTGCTACGTGGACCATCTCAGAGCACTGCAAAGCCCCCTCCTGGGGCAAAAGAGCCCTGCACATGAGTGGTGATGCTGCCACTGAATCTCCAAGGATAGGAAAGCATTGAGGTGCCTGAGAAAAAAAGTGGCCAAGCCTGCTGTTTCCTGGTGAGGTGAAAGCACACATTAATGATGCAGAGCACAGGGGAATTAAATCTGTCTCCCCTGCCCTCTCAGCTCTTCCGCCAGCTGCACTGTGCATCCTGTGCACCTCTGCAGGGCAGAGGAACCAGCAGGGCAGCAGAACAGGCAGGTGATGCTGAAATCGGCTTTGGAGGGATCTGTGGCTCACAGCAGTGCAGGTGAAAAAGGAGCGAATGACAAAAAGCTGATGCCAAGGGAGCCCTAATCTCTGTCTAAACACAGGACTTTTAAGGGGGTTGATATTCTTTGCCCTGCACAGAAATACATTCTCTCTTAAGGGATTAGCCGGTAATTCTCCTCTTTATACCACATCAGCAGGGAAATGATGTCTGTGTTTTCAGACTTACAGGAATGTTTTGCACTCAGTTCCAGCTCTTGCCACCAGGATTTGCAATTGCCTTCCCAGAAAAGTCATACAGAGCATATCAGTGTTTGAAAGGAGTTAATGGTACAAAAAAAACTGCCCCCAGAGCACAGGCACAGGCAATCCTAATCAGGGGTAGGTGCTAGGTTATTGGATAAATCACCCCTAACTATTAGGTGTCTACCAGGCTGCTCTGGGTATTCAGAGCCACATTTACCAGCCTATCTTCGGCATCTAATATTTACAGTAATAAAAATAGGTGTTACTAGTGCCTCGAAAAGAGTTTGCAGTCTGAGCAGAGCTGCTGGCTAGGACAGCATCCTTACTTCTCTTGACTGATGGGAAATCAAGGAACTGGTGCTGAAGGCTGGATCCAGCCAAGTATGTGTGCAGGACCAGTTCTCACACTGCAGTTAGTACAAGCACCTGAATCGTGCAGCCAGGGCAGGGGGAGGGCTGGGCACTCAGCATTCAAAGCCTCTTTCACCTGATTTGTAAAATGGGGACAGGGCTACACAGATTGCTTGGGATTACAGATACAGAGGGGGGATGCAAAGGTATGATGCCAGTATGAGAGAGGAAGCAAGCTTTCTAATCGTCCCCTGGAGAAAAAATAATCAAGAAAAAAAAAATTGCAGTATTTAGTAGAAGTAATATTATTTCTTAGTCCAGAATAAGGAGTCATGGAATATACCTCAGGAAAAATGGCGTTTAAGACAGAGCTCAAGACATCCACGCACATACCGATTGTGAGTCCTCTTATTTAAGACCAAGAGAACAGTGACTGCTGCAATAGCCTAACTTGCAAACACTCCCTCTTGCAGTGTTTGTTCTTACACGTCAATGCCTCTAGGCCATATAGATGTGACATAAGGATGCACAGACATGCTACAGACAAACTGCTATCTTTGGATACTCTTCCTGTTTCCACAGTAACCTTAGAGAAACAGCTAGCAGTCAACAGAAAAAAAAATATCAAAGGCAGGGATAAATCATAATATTAGGTTAGGGAGGAACAGACCTTGAATACTGAGCAACTAATACACAGTGTAATACAATTTAGAGTGGCTATTACGCTAACCCAGGGCAGGAGCGAGTAGGCATATGATGTGGCATTTACGACACATATTTGCTGATAGCTAAGCAGGAATACAGCTGAGAGAGTGGGTACAGAGATCTTTATGCTCACCGACTGTGTAATGGCTTAATGCTCTTGCTAACCAGAGCTGAGCTTTGCTTTGCACGTGATGCTTCCACACGCTGCTCCAAGAAGTGATGCTGGGACACACAGGTCCCACAGGTCTAAACAGGTCCCACTGCTATCGGTGGGCTTTGTGAGCTAAGGTTAGTCTGGAGGAAATAACAATAATGAGAAAAGACCAACCAAATATGTTAATTCAGGAGTGTCAAGCTCTCAATATAAATGGTGCTCACTAGTGTGCCAAGTGTCACTCTAATTGAGTCTATTTATTTATTTTTTGGTAGCCATCAGTATATTACCATACATTTCACATATAGTTTTTCTCCCAAAACTCTTCACTCTAGAGAGCAGTTTAGGCAACAGTCAGATGAATTCCCCAGTGGAAATTGAAAAGTGCTTTTTCTATTAGTCACTCAAGGGCTTGTACTCCAAGCAAGGAGCCTCAGGAACTCTAATCCGTTCTCCTTCTGACTGTCAAACCACTGTGGACCCAGGTTGTAGCAAACGCAGGGCACCCCGTGCTTGCTTTCAAACATTTAGCTCAAGAAGCACTAGAATTGTAACTGCAGTAATACAGAGAATCATATTCATGGCTGCTCTGCTCTAAATATTTACTCAATACTGCTCAGTCTGGTGTTGAAACCAGGTTAGGTTTCGTGTTACTGGTATTAACCTAAATATTTCAATGTTAGCTTGTGGGTGTTAGCCAGAATAGAGTGTACAATAGCCCAGGGAAGCTCCATTCTGTAAGAAAATCAGTGCTGTGTTAGAACATTAAAAAGTCCTATTTCTGGGATCAAAGCCTATCTAACCTGACTCACGGTGACATGTCAAACTGGAAACCTAAGACTAAATATGTATTCCAGCTATCTGTTATATTAAAAAACAATTTGTCTCTCTAACACTTTTTGTCCCTGGCACCAAAACAAATGATATTGTTTTAAGATAGATGTTGATCACTACCTCACTTCTCTCCATGGAATTGTGTGTGCTTAAAGCTGGGTAGGACACAAAGTCACCCAGCTGGACTCATTAGCATGGCAGTGGTTTCACATTTACGTGTCTGCATGGCTCCCTGGGAAAGGTAGCTCCCGTTTGGCAGCTCAGAGCACAGCGTGTGCCCATCTGTGGCTGACGATGTAGACATGCCCTTAAAAGCCAGACCATCCTTCAAGCAGCAGCTGAAATGAGCAGATGCAGAGAAGCAGTGGCAGCTTTGTCGTGCAAAGGTCAAGGGCTGAGTGAGTAATTCCGGATGAAATCTCTTGATCCATTACAGATAGTCTCTATGGCCTTGGAAAAATGCCTATCAGCACCTGATCCACAGAATCACGTATACGTTTCGGATTCAACTTTATGTAGAATTTAATTGCCTGAGTATACAAGCATTGAGGTCATCTCGTTTCTCACTGTCGTGACCACCCAAGGTAGGGAGAAGGTCAGCAGGTGACTCATAAGAGAATTTCTTCATTTTTTCATGCTTAAATCCTCTGAAAATCCTTGCCCTGCATATAGGCTCAGAATAGACCTCCATACAGCATACAGCAAGCACTGAGCTGTACAGGGACAGCAACTTCCATCACCGTCTCTTAGACCAAGGCACAGCTCTGTCTGCTGCAGGACAGAAGAGAAAAAAAGAGAAAAGAGCTCCCATGTCTTTTTTTTTTTTTCTTTTCTTTTTGGAAGGACTTTGATCCACTAACTCTTGCTTCCTATGGGACACCAGGCTTTTGACAAGTAGAGGAATAGCAAAAAGGTGATGTGAGTTGGGGACCCTCCATCCTTCCTGTACACAGCTGTGACAAAGAAGCCAGGGTTTTTAGGAAAGCCTGCCTTAATCTCATTCAGGTCTCCAGACTTTGTCCCCCAAAACCAGCAGAAGGAGGAGATCACAAATATATGTTCAACATGTCAGAGGTGTCCTTTATGTCCTTGACCTCTGCACTGGCTGCCAGGAAGCTCAGTCATAGGTGCCTTCTTTTGAGCTAGGAAAGGCTTCCTTATTACTAGGAAAAAAAGGCTCTATCTCAAGTCATGAACTCTGCATTTAATGTCTCGGTGTCTTTGTGGGATTCCCCAGTAGCTTCCTGTGGCTTCCCCTGTGGGCTTTGGAGATTACTTCTGTTTTACCTCTGGGGTCTGTTGTAGGAGCAGTATGTTAACAACTACAAGTCGTTTGTAATCACAGCAAAAGAGCCAGGGAAACCTATGCGTTCAGGAGAAGACTTCAAAATAGGCAGACAGGCTTTGCTGAGTGAGTCAATACCAGATTCCTTAAACTTAACAGAGATTTCAAATAAATTACCTTTTTTTAAAGGGAAAACCTACAGTTTTAGTGGCATCTTGTAGGTTTCTCTGTTCTTTCTAGGGAACCAAGTGAAGCTAGAAGAAACTGCACAACTAACAGGAACCCTCCAACAGACTATACAGTGGGGAGTGATGTTGCTAAATGAAGAATGGTGCTTCTGCTCTTTGTAGTACAGGTAAGTGCGGACACTACTGAAAAATGGACATTTGGCAATAAAAGAGTTGAATGGGCTTTCGTCTTTTCAATCAGTTCAAGGCTGCATTTTATGAAGGAATATACATTCCCTTTTTGACCTTAATAAAAGCAAAGAGGTCATTGTGTAAAAAAAGATAATTAATTTCCCAGGGTTTTTATTAGAAAAATAAATGGTGAAGGACGTGCCCAAAGTGTGCAATTAACAAACATTAAAGCAATAAAATATTGTCCCTAATTTTTCCCGTTATCTCTTCCCTCCCAGTTCCAACATTTGAAGCAATAATAGTAGCTAACAATCAATGGGTTCCTAATGAGAGCAGCTCACACTACAACCACAATAATTATCTTTTGAAAAATCAATAGAGAAAGAAATGTGAAAACAATTTGATATAAGGTGTGACTTCCTCTATTTCTGTTTATACTTATGTACAAGATTTCCCTCCCCCTGCATTTTCCCCCACCTCAGAGACAAGAAAGATGTCTCCATCTTGGAAGATAATCACATAATTAAGATGTATGAGATATGCCTGTCTGTGACACATGAAATAAAAATATAATGAAGGAAACAATACAAGCATGTATAAAGGGCCTCTTCATACTCAGCAATAGTATTTGCTGCCATGAACAATATTCTTAATCAGAGAAAAAAATAGTCTTTCATAATAATCATGCTGCATACAATGATATTCACAACAGGATGGCATGGCTGAGGAGGTTTCAAAACACACAAGTAATTTTGCTGCGAAATATCTAGATCACATCCTGAACCTCTTCCTACTTTAGATGTTTCTATTGGACTTGGAATCACTGGAAAATAATTTAATAGAATTATAATGAACACAGAATTTCAACCTAGTTCCATAGGTATAGATCATATCCAGTGACTCCAAGGTGATACTGTGTAAAAGAGAGAAGCTCTGAGCCTGTTTCAGTATGTCACAAACCACTGCAGCAACTGAATATTTCTGTGAAAACACAGAGGACATATTTATGATTTTGGTGGCTTCAAAGTTCCTTATAATGTGATGAAGCCATACCCATCCCAATGAACTTTAACCCTCCATCACCTCAGCAAAGGAGTTTATTTTTTAATTTGAGGTTTAGAGCATGAAGAGGTGTAACGAAGACCCATGATAAGATACAGAGATTTGGAACAGGCTGAGCTTGAGAAATGCTGGGACTGTAATTTGCAAACCACCAGGCTTGATGTGAAAACTCTGGGTATAAGCAAAGAAATCTTCACAACCAACTATATAAATAACGCTGGTTATGATGCAATCTGAAGCTAGCTCAGATTAGTCCCCTTCAACATTGCCAGGCATAGGAAGGAATGTCATTGGAAAGAAATTAAATCTGAGATTTCCATCTGGCTAAATTACAGGGTGATGACGAGTTATTAGGCCTCATCTACCACCCAGACAAGTAGGGCAGGAATAGGCATCCATCCGGTCGAACTGAATGCCCTCCTACTCTTACCACTCATGCTCTGCTTTAGTGTCAGGATGTCTCTGGCTTTAAATGAAATGTCAAATATAATTTGGCTTTGGTTATACAAGATATATGATTGCCCTTGGAGAAAGTTGATAACTCAGCGTACTCTGTGTCAAATGTGTACCTACCTGATAGCTTAGTCCATAAAAAGCACTAGCTTGCTTTCCCTGAACTGCATGAAATACTCAGGTTCCAAACAGACCTGTCTGCAATTTACACAAATAGGTCCATTTTGAAAGAAAACCTTCCTATCAGAAAGGAGAAATGGCTTATTGAAAGTTGACTCCAAGTTAAATTTCCAAATGGCACTGCTGCACATTACATTAGCATTCAGTGAGGGGAAGGCAGTTACCGTGCCGACGGTGGATAGCTCAGCAACAGATGAGGCATTATGCTAAATGGCACGTTTGGATTTCTTCAAGACTTGGTTTGGAAACTTTCATTTGGAAGAATGACGTAATTTCAGAGATGTTTAAACTGCTTGAAATCGGAGCAGGGCAGAAAACACAGAGGGGATATTTATGATTTCTGATGGCTTTAATGTTCCTTACAGTGTCTACTACATCTATGTGTTGTGCTGAGAGAATGGAAGTATTACCTGAACACATCTTCAGACTTCCTGGTTTAGATGAACTTTTAAAACCAGTGGGGTTTTTTGTGTGTTTTTGTTGTTGTTATTGTTGTTTGTTTGTTTCATTTTGTTTTCGGCCTGATTTAATGTTTTTTTTTTGTTTTGTTTCTTTAAAAAAAAAAACACAACAGTATCCGGCTTTGCTGTGAGTCTGAACTTTTTATATTTACATTGCACTGGAAAAGATATGTTACTAGTAAACCTTATCCGCACTTCTACCTGATGGTTGCAGCCATCACCCAGAAAACATGATTTCAGTCTGACTATTTTGTATTTTGCTGTGCTTGTGATTTCTTATACAGGCTGTCCTCAGGACTGGAATGCATCATGCCTGTTCCACTATTAGCATACATAATACACTAGGAGAAAGACTCAAAACTTTACACATTCCCATTTAGATTTTTGAAAAGCCACAGTGGTAAAATGTAGAGAGTGACAGATACTGCACAGAAGGACATAAATAAAGAGGCAATATACTTGTCAGTCACAGAATATGACAAATACTTCATATACCCAAATAAAAGCTAGTAACCTAAGCTGACTTACCTTTTCAGAAATAAGGTTACATATGTGATATTTTATGCTCTTGTTCCAAGAGCAGCAGACAATAAGTTTGACTCCTGTGTCTAAAAATTCTCAGCTTTTTTTTTTTTTTTTTCCTAGCAAATTTAGTGGCAATTTTGCCTGGGACTGAAAAGCACTTCAATAAAAACTGTGGCTTATCCTCATTTTCTTCTCTTTCTTGAACAGAGTAAGTATTTATTACCTCTTTGGTTTCTTTGTTTCTAACAGGACTGATAAAAAACTGGAATGAATCTCCTTAAATGAACATGTGATTTTTCATGCTCATTTCAAATTTTTAAATAGTCATTATTAACATGTTATACTGCATATCACACCTACTTCACCTCATTCATGCTATGCCAGCCTGGTATTTCTTATTCTCTTTATTTCCCATGCTTTCAGTGGTCCTTCGTTTCCTCAGCTCTCTGTTTTCCCCATCCTTCCTGTTCACCCTATCCCTTTGAGCACTTCATGAGCAGCTTTACTTCTAGTTCTTGAAGAAGTTAGTGATGTTTCTCTTCTCAAATCTCAATCTTCTGGGCTACCCACAGTCACATTTATGCTCTTCTAAAGCCATTTCATTCTTCAAAATAAGAGTGAAAACTTCCAACAGGAGCTTTTAATCCACCTGTTTGAATTTAAAAACAAAAATGTCTATTTAGCTAGGTTCTTAGGTCTCAAAACACCTCAGGAGAATTCATTTCACTTCAAGATACAGGAAAGGACTAGAAAGAAAAAAAAAATCATAAATATCATGCATTATGCCAAATTTAGAAGAAAACTGAGAAGCTAAACTGCTATTTAACGTAGAGTTAAAAGAAAGAAACACTTCTAGATCACTAATATTACCTAGGATCTCTCAACTTTGCCTCTTTCTGCCAAAATCTTATGCTTCAGCACCCATGTGATGTTTGTTCCTACAGCATTTATATTGCCATCTCAGTTGAGAATTACCAGTCACTTTCCTGGATGAAGTTTTTTCTCTTTTCCCTAAATGTTGAAATATACTTAAATCTGGGGGCAAATCTGTCACTAGCTTCCATGAACATTTGATCTTGAAGTTCCATTTTCACCTAGCACACATTTTAGTTATGTGAATCTATTCTATATATTCATTTTATTTTGTATAACCTGTGGTCTGCATTCCTTATTCCTCTGTAGTCCCTCCTGTAGCTTATTCCATGAAAAAATAATATTGATACAGAGACAAACAATAACAAGTCATCACTGCAAAACAGCAAGCTCAGTCTATGCCCTCAAAATCTTTAAGCAGAGCAGAAGGGAAAAAAACAGATGGATTTGCAGCATGACCAGAAGGTTAACAAAGCTAGGCCTTTTCCAATGAGCTATAAGATTATTGTTGCTTTTCTCTCTAGACCAATATTGATTATATGTTCCAATTTCGTTCAGATATTGAATTTGTTTTATTGGGCAAACAGCTGCAGTCTCCATTTCCCATCCCTTAGCAAATATTATTTCAATTCTTTTGAACTCACGTTGCACAAGTGTGACTGCTACACTCACAACAGGTTTTTCCATCATGCGACACAGGTCTAGGACTACGTGACTGGTCTGAACACAAACTGACATACTGATTTTACTCAAATATTTCTTCCCTGTGCCTTTATTGTTGTATTAATGAATTGCACAGTTGTTCTCCTCCTGCGGAGAGGACCATACCACTGGTCCATCTTGTCAGGTAAGCTGTTGCCACTGGATGAGAAAACATGCCACCTTAATATTATCTTCACAGAAGACAGGAATTAAGGTATATCAGAATCATAGAATGCTTTAGGTTGGAAAGGACCTTAAAGATCACATTCCAAAGCATTAGAAATATCTCTTCAAAAACATACTTTTTAATGTTTTGAAATGTTTAGATTTCAACTTTTGTTTTTAAAATTATAATATAGAGCAAGAAGCATAGTTATGAACAGTTGCTCCAAAAACACGCTCCAAATATTTCACTTCAAAATGTCAAAAGAGAATATGTATGTCAAAATATTATCTGAGCCTCATCCCTTCACCCAATTTTTTTCCTCATGTCTTCTCTGAAACAATGTTCTCATAATGTGAAAGACATATTGGTTCCAGTGGAACTGCATTTTATTGCAGCATGTGTTCTGCTATCTTTTTGACAAAAACTTCTGGGAATACTGTTTCAGGAAGCTTTAAGATCCCAGCCAATTGAATAATCTTTTGGGGTGGATTGATCAAAGTTATTCCATATCCTGTGCAAAACTAGTCCTGTGAACTACCAAGATTATTGCAAAAACAGATAAGGCAAAGCATATATTTTACCATCCATTCCTTTTTTTTTTTTTTCTTCTATAGATTTAGATTTTTTTTTTTCCAAAAATGTACTTTATTAAGCTATTTGTGGAAAATGTAGGAGATTTTTTTTGTTTGCTTTTTGTTATTGTTGTATAGGTTTTTTTGTTTGTTGGTTGGTTGGTCTTTTTGTGTTTTATTGTTGTTGTTCTTGTTTGTTTGCATGTTTTGAGGTAGAATATTTTATGTCTTTTTGAAACCAAAACCTCTTGAGTTTAAAAGAATAAAGTATAGCTGATTTTTCTTTATGTAGAAAATACATTATGTCATAAGTTTCCAAAGGAATTTTCAAGAATAATTTCCAAACCAGCTCCAGCTCTGAGATCATTGTGTGTGTTCACAAGTAAAATTAAGCACAACTCCACAGTCACCCTAAAGTTCATACTATTACATATTTATGGTTGAGTCATCATACTTGTATATATTAGCCCTACAATTCTTCCTTAATTTCATGTATGAGGTTTCTCCAGACACCTCGTAATTTTACCTTGTTTTTGTAGTTTGCTTGAAAGGCCCTTTAACAAGTAGGCTTTCACTAAAGGATATTCTTGGTGTGGGGTCTCGAATTTTCTTGCCCTGATTTCCTTTTTTAATATTTTACCATCTATAAGAGATACTCTAAATGACCCTCAGAACAACTCCTAAAAAGGCTATAGCAGAAACTGAAAATGTTGATAGGCTGTATAACAGCATCTGAGAAAGCATGTGAAAGACTGATAGTCATTATAGTGCTGACAGCAAGTTAACATACTTACAAAAGGATCCCAAAGAAAATGAAAAAAAATGACTACGGAAATAATCAGCAGGTATAGGCAATTCTAATTTACTTGTAGATACATTCTGAAATTGCAATGTTTTGCCTCTTAACATGAAAGAAGATAGACTTAAAGTGATCTCTGTTTTCCCATCACCTCCCAGCTTGCTTGCACCTGTAGAAAGGCACATACAAATGCACAAAGGTTTCATCTTCAAAGCCACCTACTGAAGGTGAGACTCAAAACATTTAACAGATATAAAAAGGAAGGAAAGGTCCTTTATATTCTGATACATGACTGAAGATGTGCAAACAGGGAACAGAACAACTAGGTTAAGTATGGGAATAAATTAAGGAGAAAGCACATTTGCTGTAGCACTGGCCTTTCAAACTGAAAGTGATGGCATGATTAAATAATTGAACTGTCTCACCTTGCACAGTTAGACAGAAGTCCAATAGGAATAATTATTCCAAAATGGATATGAAGGCAAATCATGCTCTTTGCCAGGCTAGACACAGAAGTCCAAAACTTGACTTTTTGCTGCCTTCTGGGTCATAGTGGGATCAAGATCAATGGGTTGTTTTTCTTCAAAAAGAAGAAAAAAGAAAAAAGAAAAAGTGTCTTTTACGTCACTAGGGCTGATCCCTTCATCAGTAATTTTCATTGTGAGGACAATGCTTGATTATTGCTTTTTGTCAAGTAGTGCTGCAACAAGAGGCCATTAAATAGTTCTAAGGATTAATTCCCAGCTTCATTCAGCATATCATTTCAAGCCCAAGCATCAAATTTATCATCTTGAAGTCTTACTTTCCTGAATTCCCTCTCAGAATGTCTGGACATTGTGCATGACATGGAAGCAACACCAGTCACAGCATCCAAAGCTCTCCCATTGCTTAGGTAGGCATGTCCCAATCCCAAAACCACACAGACCTCCTGATGGTCATGTGCCAGTACATACATAGTCACCTAAACCACAGCACAGGATTCTATGAAAGTCTACAACTGAAATCTAGCTTCGAATATCTTGTCCTTAAAATCCTCCAATCACAGACTATTATTTTTTATGTTTCCATATTCCTTGGATTTTGGAAGGTGAATTCTTCTGGTGAAAATTAAGCTGATATACTCTTCTCCTACAGATTTTTTGTGTGGTCAGAAGTGTACTTAAAAGGGTTTCTGTCAGTGATTAAAGGTACACAAGAACTTCCTCTCCTTCTCCTTTATCATCACCATTGTTTCTTGACTTTCACTGGTTCCACTGAGCGCAGTTCCTTCAGTCTTCTGAACTTAGTGGGCTGCAGTTGCAATCCTTCTCCTTAATTTTCTGTCTAAATTGATTTTTCTTTTTCTTCACAGTAAATATAAGTACATTCAGCTATTCTTCCAAGCCTTGTGGGAAAAGCAAAGAATCATTCTCCTTCTCAAGTCACTTCTCAAATTCTCTCCCTTTTAAACTCATTAAAAACACTATTTATGAACATTTAAGCTTCTCTGCATCAGGGAACTCTTCTTATGTTATGGCTGTAGATCTTCCTCTGCACTGAATGCTTCTTTACAGTTGCTTTAATGACCCCTTCCTAAACAAATATAAGTAACTCTCCACAAACCCCCCTCCCATCTCTTTTCAGTTCTGCCACTTGGCATTCATTCACTTTTTTTTTATTATTATTATTTTTTTTCCCATCTTCACAGTTTTCTAATAGTTTTTCTTCTAGTCAATCCTTGTGACGTTCTTCTTTCTCATCCTTCCCTCACACCTGGCGGTCCAACAGAAGTCTGAATATGATTTTTCTTTGTTCCAGGTGAACCCAAATTCTGACAGTCATCTCAGTATCCTTTATATTCTTATATCCATCTACATCTTTGTGTCCAGTGAGTCTGGAGGAAAAAGAAAATAATAACAATAATAATTGGAAGAGGCACACACAATGTTTTGTTTAAACAAATAGAGTGTGTGGAACTTTAATTTCTACTTTCTTTTAACCACTTTTAAATATTCACAGGAGAGTTTAGTATGGTGAAAAAACAGACAAACAAAAACAAACAAACAAATAAAAAAACAGTGGATTTTCTTTTCCATTCTTCCTCATTTCCTATCATACTGAACTGAAGTTATATCTTCATTCAGTGTCCCAACAGCTCAGTCCATGCAACAGATAACCCTTGAGAAGAGGTGGAGGCCTCACGTTCATGTCTTTGCAATTGGATTGGTGACTATATCACTAGAAGCAACCCGCATGAAAAGAGGAGGGAGGGCTAGGTAACCTCCCTGTTCTCTCTTCTCCCTAGCACCTAGGACTTTTGGATGCATTGTGTGTTCCTCTGTCTTTGTGATATCTGTGCTTCTTCCCTGAGGACACAGCTGTTAGCATGCCAGCCATGCAGCATCACAAAGCAGAAATGTCCCTTGCCTTGGGAGCACCTTGGCAACAAGTCGCAAGAACATTTAGCTTATTGGAGCAGGGGCTTAACATGGCAAACAGCCACCTGTCTTTAAAGAAAAGGCATTTCAACTCCACAAAGGTGATCATACTCGACACTGAAATCACCCAGGCAACCACTGTTCCGTGGCCTTCTCATCACACATGCCAATTATTTTCAAGGTTTGACACACTGTGGTGAATAAGCTTTTAACATTTTGATCAGAATTATTGTTAAATAGAGAATCCTTTATGCTTTGTGCCAACTCTTATAGACACAAACCACTCATTTGTGGCTAGCAACGATGGTGAATAGCCTACAAAAAGAAAATGTACACAGTAAGACTTGCTTTGTTTACCTTACAGTTCACTTATGAGTCTACACTGGGTTAAGAAGAAAGAAATAAGAGGGGCCTGAGACACAGAATGATTTCCTTTCTCTCCATCAATGATTCATCTGGTATGGGAACAGATCCTCAGCTGTGGGTATTTAGGGAATTTAGAGTCTTTGATAATCTTAATTTCTGAAGCCCCATTCATGCTGCAGATAACTGTACACTAGAGAGCAGTCCAACTCAGCAGGCAAATTTAAGTTTTTTTTTTCTCCACTTGCACCAGGTGGTCATCTGAAAGATAGCCACTAGAGCCCAAGTGACAGTAGACATTGAGGACAGCTGGCAAATTAGGCCTCAGGGCTGCTTTTGAAACAATGCGAATGTAACCTTATGCAGTAATTTTATTAAGAAAACAAAAGCAGTTCCCTGTAGAGGAGAATTATTATCAGGATGTCTCTAGCAATGATTCTTAAAGGCTGAAATCCACCAGAGTAATTAAATACAGCTTGGTTTATGAAAAAAAAATAAAAAACACATTTCATTTTTCAAAATCCTTTCTGTTTGACACTAAGTTGCTAATGATTTCACAATTAACTTATTGTTTTTAATAGATTGCTTCTAATCTGTATGAGTTTAATTTTATATTTAAGACACCTAAATGTAGGTTTTCCCAGGTCAATGGAGATCCATTGAGTACAGTCAGTGGAGCCTGAGGTACTCAGCAAACTATTCATTGGGTTTGGGCTTTAGTTACCTGTATGCAGGACTGTGCTGTAATTTAAGAGGCTGGAGGGTCTATGAGACATTTGTGGAAACTGGCAGCTGTCATACAGGACCTGTGGGAGGTTTCCTCATTTTAAAGCAGCGCTTAAGAGCCAGATAGACAGCACCTGAAGACATTTCAGATAGCTCTGGACACCTATGTGTGAAGAACTGAGCCCTAAATCTCCACTAACCATAAGGGGAGCTACATGTAGATTTCCATATGTACATTGACTTTCTTAATTTGTAGCTATATCTTATAATAGATGCTTTAGTTGATTAACTTCAATGAGCTAACACTGCCACTAGATCAGTGGACTACAATTGCAGAGAACTGCCCTTAGTTTCCCAGTTGACAGATTATCTTCTGAAATATAAAGAATAGTGGGTGGTTTTTTTTGTTTGTTTGTTTTTTGTTTTTTGTTTTTTTTCCTCTGGCTATATCTGTGCTGAGCTTGTGATTGAATGAAATAGCGCAGGGCCAGCTGGCTTAAGTTCACTGCACCTCTGTTCTGTTCAGAGGTAGAGCAACAGCAGGAGTCAATCTTCACCTTTTTCTGAGGTTCCTACTTGCTCCCCATCCAAAGCAGAATATGAGTAAAACTGGAGTAGCTGAGCCCACCTGAGAGTCCATACTGAATTCAAGAGCAAGCTGAAGAAAACAGGAATCTAGGTGTCACCACTGTTTTTCAGTTCCTCATCCATAAATTAGAGATTCTGGTGGCTTGCTTTTTAATGCCAATACTGTAAGCTTTGTGAGGCTGTCTCAGCTTCACGTTACGTGTCTATACAACATCAAGGGAATGCCCCAGCCCTTCCTCCTTATTCCTCCTCCCCTTTCCAATAGATGAATCAGACTCTCAAATTCTACTAGCTCCACACGGAGCTGCTTTTTGTGTTCTGACATACAGTATCTTTATATCCCTATTTTTTTCTGGTCTGCGACTCAGCTGATCCCTCCATGGTGACTGCTGCCTCTTCTCAGACCAAAGAGCAGTCTTTAACAGGCAATCATCTTTTACTCAGCAGATGTGTCCGAACAGCTGGAACTCCCTTCTCATTTCCATATCAGTGGCTCTCCCTTTCGCCACATCTCTTTGCTTATTGTCTCTTTTCTGATACACTTTTGCCAGCTGACCACATGAAGCTGATGGTAACATTTCATTTCAAAGGGCATACATCTTTCTGTGCCAGCTTTTTCAAAGGTCTGTGTTTCTACTGCATGCAGTAGAATGAGGTACTTCCATATTTCAAACCGCTTTGTATTTGTGTGTGTGTGTCTATAGAAAGATCACCTTATCTCTGCAATGCTGTGATACAATGAATAAATAACAGAATGTCTAGCAGAAGTAAAATGTTTATTGGGCTTACTGTAGGAAAATTCTTCTAGATAATATTTCTTAAAAATCAGGAAAGAGCAGCAAGATTGTATAGCATTTTCACACTTACCTAGCATCTTATTGTGTTAGTAATGCCTCTGTTACTGAGCTGCATTCAGTATGTAATCAGGTCTTAAGCTATTTCTCCAAGTCAGAGTTGGGGCACCAGACACTTAAAGAGGACACAGTTGGTTAATTGTGCCTTCCAGCTGTATCTAAAATCACAGGAGGTGTTATCAATTTGCTTGTATTAGCACAGCAATGAACTGCTAGTTCTTTGAAAAGTTCTGCAGACATCAGAATTAGCTATCAGCCACTTTAATAGGCTAATGGAAACTGACTGTGTTTCCTCCTAAAGCAAGCAATAACAAGAGTAACATTTTTGCTCTTAGTAGCTTGTGCACACAGCAGAAATGAAATAGCTGGGTACATCAATTTGCCTGCATACTTTTTAACACACAGTAATGATATCTTTTATTGGAAAAACAACAACAACAAAAACCACCCAAGCCAAAGCTCTGTTTGCATTTGTTTCACGTGAATAAACTCTGAAAGTATTACAATATTCCCAACTAAAACATCAAAAGAAAATAAAAATCAAAAACAAAGGAACAAAAAGAGTTTGTAAGATAATAACAGTAAGTACAACACGACCAGTTACAGCAGGAGTTAAAAAGCCTAAGGCATAAAAAACACACGCTTAATCCCTTGTATTTGTGGTACAATGGGGTTTTTGATGCTTTATCACAATGATGCCAAGTATATTGGAAATCAGCTGTATTATAAAAGGTGGTCCTTCAGAAAACAAACCCTGATAGACACCTTTAGCCTATTAAGGCATGCAATAGCATTCATAATTTGTCAGTGACTTGGTTTGAATTAAATCTTTATCAGCAGCTGTGTTTCCTCTGAGGTGCTAGGTAAGGGTCAAGCTTTTATCTTTGCTTTTTGACTTTCTATTTTTTTAACTTGATTTTGCCTTTACTTTTTTATTTTGTCCATTTTATTTTTTTATTTTTGAAAGAAAGATAGAATTTTCAAGTCACTGCATTATCCATGAACTTGGGGTATTTAAAAATAAGCCAGCACTCATATCCAAGATAGAACTGTGAATGCTGGCAACAAGCTATTTACATAGATCACAGTTAAGAGCTCTAGTCTGCTATAAGGAGGCTCATGCATGTATTCTTAAAGACATCAATATAATGGACCACCTTGTATAAGGGTTACTGAACCATCAGTAAAAAGATATTCATTTGGATAGTAGGAACACAGAAGTTTATTCTGATTTGTGATTTTAGGATTATTTTTTTTTCTAGATACAAATGAAACTGTAAAAGTTCATGCAGAAAAAATGCAAGTCTAATTACATTGTTGGACTTCCCCATAGCATTAATGTAACTAGGGACAAAGCCCAAGCTTATCTAAAAATGAGTTCACTGAGTACAAGGAAAAGCCAGTTTGCACAAAATGGAGATCTAAATTATGCCAAAAAATAGTCATGTCGCTGCACACGTTTAGCTCTTGTGTTTCGGATCCACCTGCAAAGAAAGCTGTCATAAACGAGAACCTGTTTCTGAACATTCAACCCTAAATAAGTGCAGCCATCTTATCTACTCTTTCGTTTTATACACAGGTAAGTAACACAAATCTCAGCTGGAAGTTCCTTGCATCAAAACAACAATGTGAAACAGGAATAAACTGCCCTTTATTTGTGATTAGGTTCAGAGAATTTAATGTATAGTTCTTGCTATGATAAGACTGGAAGGAAGGAAGCCAGCATATTTAAAGGCAATACAGAGCAAAAAGGTTAAATTCTGCCTGAGCAGAGTGAAAGAGAAAACTCCCAGTAGCTTCAGAAAGGGTAAGATTTCATCCTGGAGTGTTACAAAAGAGTGAGAAGAGAGATGGAAACCATGCCGTGACTTATGAGACAGGGGAGTACCCCGCAGGTAACTTCCGTTCTCCTTCATATAGTGGAATCTCTGTTCACTTAAGTTACTTGATTTATTTTAGAACTGGTTTTAGCTGCAGTCACAGGCCAAGAATGCTTTGGAAGACAAGGCTGTTAATGCTCAAAACCAGAGGGTAGCATGTGGGACACGTGCCTTACACATACAAAGGTGCAAAGAGATATGGTATGAACTTTTCAAATGATCAAAGTGCCCATCAAGCCAAGAGTGTATATTTTCTACAATCTCTCCCAAGGAACTATTTGCCACTTAAACTGCTAAGAGCTCTTAACCTCTTGTCCCGCACTCTCCTAGCATTTCCTTCATATATGAACATCTCTGACTACTGTTCTTACTTCTGGTCCACCACATTAGCAAACAGTTGGGGAAACCTGAACGTGACATTTTTGCAAAAAGCTTTTCCTGTGAAATTTCCTCTCACTGCCTTAGCTTTACTCCCCCTGTTGTCAAAACTGCTGGTCATGCTGTCAGTGGTAGAGCACCTCCTGCCCACTGGACAATGACCTGCATCCTCCTGGTGATCGTATTAACACGTCTTCAGCAAGAGCTATTTCCCCTGAATTTATCAAGCCTGCAAAAAATTACATAGCATGCATCCCATCAAACCTGCAAGACTTCAGCCACTGACACTTGAGAAATCATTAGCTCCTGTTTTATACTGAAAGTCAAATGACGCTGGATGGTTAATAAGCTATCTCTTTAAACATGTTGAAGATATTTAAACAGCAGTTAATGGAGTGCCAGGCCTCTTGGCAGTCAGATGCTGAGCTCTGTGGCTTCATATCACCTTACCATTGGCTCTGAAATGTGTATTATTTTGTCAGTGAAGAAACCGTAATATATTGACTTTTTAAACATAGAAAATCATTACTCCCATTAATATTGGTTTGCATGCTGACTTTCAGTGTGGGAATATAACCTTAGTAATTGTCAAATCCATGGTTTCATTCTGATACAGAATGCAGAAAAATAACAATTACCAAAATCATATTCTCTTGACAAAATCTGTCTTACTGCTGAAACTTGTTAACATCATCTTTAAATTCCTCATATTAAATTGTTCCCTCAGTAGCTTGGGTGTCCAAAATTGTAATAACATTCATGAGTATTTCTGCCATTCTTTCATTATTCTGAAAGAAATACTGTTTTTAACACATATCAGTTAAAGTCATGAGCTATTACTTAAGTTTATGGAAACAAAGGGAGCTGTTGAGCTTTTTTAAGAGGCTTAGCATTTGCCTATACTATCATCCTTCCAAGTCAGCTGTTTCCCAATTCAATCACAATGTTTTATTATTCATTTACTTTCTCATTCTCGTACACATATTCTTACCTCAGAGTTCTTTCAGCTCAACTCCTTCAGTAAGAACAGCACTTAGTCCTTGTGTCATTTTTCTTTTTCTTTTTTTTTGTTATTGAATTTGTACCAAATGTATTCACTCCTCCTAGATTATGTCTCTGCAAATGCTCACAACTGAAAACCCATTACTGAAATCAGCAGAATTATCAGCCCAAAGTGCTTCTTTTCGTATTTATATCCCTTCAAGACTCAGCCTGCAAAACAAACTAGAGACCAGCCATGGCATTAACTTATTTTATTTTTGACCCACAAAGTTCCACTGTTGTAAGAAAAACATCTGCATGATCTATCACTGCACAAGGACTTGTACCTAGTGACCTGCAGATGTGTTGAACTTGAAGTAATGGAAAACAAAATTGATAATTGTGAGACAAAGGAAGTAATACACAGTGTATAAAACTCTCCTAGGCAGAATAATTTCTTACTGACATCAGAAGAGGTAGGTAAGGGCTAGGATTACAGTACTCTTGTAAATAATCACTCTCTCTAAATAATTGAAAGACTCAGGCTAAATGGTTAACAACTATCAACAATAGGCTAGCTGTACTTCTCTAGTACATTCTAGCACAGAAATGTAAAATTATACTCAGAATGTCTTGGGGAAAAAAAGAAAAAGTGGTTGGATTAATGTAAAAATGTTAGCTCCTTAAAAGTAAACAACTTATGGGTTTAATTTTGGAGAGTGAGATATCATCCTTGATTTCAGATGTATTTTTTCCTGCCTGTTGTTTTGAGCTTATGTCTACTTAAATTCTCTTCCAGGGGTCCTAAAACACAGCAAATTTACTTGGGCTTCTTACAGCAATAAATTATATAATTTGCAGAAAAGACAACCATGGATCTAGAATGAGGAAATTATTCAAGGAAACTATCAGAAACACACAGAGTGTTTGCCTATCAATTTCCCTGAATTAAGGATAATTTTATTACTAATCACAATGAAATCACCCTGTCATTAGAGAGCTACTTTTAAATTAGTCATTTAAGAAAAGTATTTCACAACTATGATACACAGTAATCTGAAAACCACACCCCAGTCCTGAATATCAGTAAAAATTTTAAGCAATTAACAAAGTAAATATTTTAAATCTTTTGAGCTTTGATATTTCTCTTCTTAAAATATGAACAAAAACTGATTAAGGGCAAACAGCATGAGTGTTTATGACATTTAAAGTATGTTTGCTGCCTTAGGTTACCTGCCAGTCTAGTTGGCAGCTTGCAGTTTCCCATATTGTTGGTGCAATCCTCAGGCAGGTTGCTCCGGGGGCTTCTAAAAACAGCCTAAGACTTTGGGAGCTTGACATTGGTCCCAGTATCCCTGCACCTGTTGCTGAGCATGTTTTCCAATGACAGGGCTGTCCTTCACTGTTTCAGACACAGCTTCCTTGTCTAATGGAGTGGTAGATGCCATTCCCTGGATAGGTTGGTAAGTTTAGCTCATTTGGCTTTGACTTGTATCTGATCTTTCTGAGTCCTGGAGGTTTTGCAGTGGGTAAGAAAAAGAAAAGAAAATAATTAATAAAGAATTTAGAATAACTTTTTTTTTTTAATATATAATTTCTGCTTTTTTTTTTTTTCTGAATAAATGTTCGTTTTTCAGCATATGCCTTGCAAAAAATCTGGTGTTTCCTTGAAAATTCTTATTAATAAGCACATTTGTGAAAACAATGCTTCACTCTATTCTCAGACAAGTTGATTATTATTCTAACTAAAGTTTAATTTTGCTGCTTTCTTTATCGCTAATAGCCTTTTAGATGAAGACAAATTTTACTATGGAAATTTTCTCCAAAAGGACTAGCAAAATGTTTGAATCTTCAAGCAACATTGTGTCTGCAATGTGGTGCAGAGTATGCATGTATTCACACAAAAGAATCTGAGAGTCACTGATGCACAGGAAGCTCAGACCCTAAATCCCCCTGACCAGCCAGGGAGGGAGCAAGAAACCATGAAGCAATGAGTATAACACAGGATTCGGAAGAGTCTTTTCTACCCCTCAGTAAATCCAGGCTTGTAAAAGTCTGTGGAAGTGAGAACAGCAGGTCAGGAAATAGTCCTAAATAATGAAAGGAGTGAAGGGAGACGGAAACAGTTTTACTCTTCACATGTGGTCAGGTCAGGCTGATAAATGAGAGAGAGCTGCTCTGTCACCAAAAATGTGATGGGGCAGGAAAGTATGCAGGAAAATCAGCACTTCTTAGTAGGGTCATCATCAGCTTTTTTAGAACTGGTTGAAATGAGGGCACTCAGTAAGAAAATGACAGTGAGTGGTTTTTAAACCTTAAATTCCCACCATTAAAAATACAATTTCAGAGAGGGTTATCCCTGTTGTCTTGACCTGCATGTGTCTACAGCACAAGGCTTAGCAACTTGGCTAAGAACTGGCTAAGCACTAAGCTAAGCTTGGCTTAGCACTGTGCTACAGAAATATGGGCAGACTGTTATTGGCCCATGTAACTCAAAGCCAGCTAGCTGAAGTGTATCTAGTCTACACAGGGAACATTATAAATATGACTTTGTTCCTTTCTGGCATGAAAATACCAGCTCTTCTCCACCTTAACGTATAAAGCAGTGAAGGAGGTCACTACAGCTGAATTTTACAGCAAGGGTAAAATGCTTGCATATTCTGGTCAAGGTTCTGTGTGATTAGTGTTTGTAAAAGGAAAATTAAAAGTGCTTCTAAGATTTGTAAAGGACACCAACCATCAAATTCAGTAACTGCAAAATGGGCCAGGGTTGGCCGCTTTTACAGGACTGGGCCACATAACAGACTTGAGGTAGAGGAATAAGTGGCAGAAGTAATAAAATGTCAGGTTATCTTTTCAATATACCTGAATGGAAAACAAGACATTTGTTTTCTGGCAGTAGATTATGAGACTCAAGAACTGGAGCTGACCTTCAAGACTCAAGCAAGCAAATCAACATTTTCTGGAGGACACACCTGATTTGTTGGTTTGATTGTTTGTTTGTTTGTTTGTTTTGTTTGTTTTCCAAAGCTGATCAGTTTTAGTCTCCTTTCCTCAAGCTCTTTTCCGTTCTGTACGTCCCAGATAGCTAATCTGAGAAATAACAGTGCATTGGTTTTCTGTATCTTTTTGCAAATTGCTCCAGTTCCCCCTCAGCTGCTTGCTCTGTCATCAGACACATCGCCCACCAAATTTATTTTCCCAAATTTCCTAGTTCCTTTTCTCCAAATATAAGTGATCCAGTTGTTGTGGTTTAATCCGGCCGGCAGCTAAACACCACACAGCCGTTCGCTCACCCTCCCCCCTTCCTCTCTGGGATGGGGGAGAGAAACGGGAAAGTGAAGCCGGTGAGTTGAGATAAAGACAGTTTATTAAGACAGGAATATAAGGAATATAATAATAACAATAATAATAATAATAGTGATAATGATAATAGTATTAACAATAATAATGTGTAAGAAAACAAGTGATGCACAATGCAATTGCTCACCACCCGCTGACCGATGCCCAGCCTATCCCCGAGCAGCCGGCCCCCCCACCCCGGCCAGCCACCCCTATATATTGTTTAGCATGACGTCAGATGGTATGGAATACCCCTTTGGCCAGTTTGGGTCAGCTGTCCTGGGTCTGTCCCCTCCCAGCTCCTGCTGCACCCCCAGCCTGCTCGCTGGCAGGACAGAGCAAGAAGCCGAAAAGTCCTTGGCCTGGTGTAAACACTGCTCTGCAACAATTAAAACATCAGCATGTTATCAGCGCTCTTCTCATCCTAATCCAAAACATAGCACCCTACCAGCTACTATGAGCTACTTAACTCTGTCCTAACTGGAACCAGGACACCAGTATATGAACAACCCTCGTGACATTTCATTCCAATGGCGTGCTGTCAAGCTATGCTTGGAACAGGTGTGAGTCTAGATCTCTGTATCTACCAGCAGAGATGCCAAGCTGAAACCACTGACCTAATTGGTAAATTCACCAGGCTGTGGCTGCAAAATAGGGAATAAATTCTTCTTTCACCAAGGAGATTTACATGAGGCAGCATGGAGAAACTCAAATTATGGCTGGCTGTGAAAAGTCTAAGCTGTGGGATAAAGAGCTGTGATGCAGAGGACTGCTAAGCCCAGTCTTCCAGAAAGACAGTCAACCACACAGATGTTAAATCACTGAAGGATGCTCAGTTTGCAGGATGCTTATCCTTGTTCCTGACACTCTCCACTGAATTTAATAAATACCACCCTCTACATATTTCTCAAAGAACAAAATAAGATCTGAATAGCAGAGCCCATTATCACTCCATATGGTGAAGTGAGGCAAGATGGAAAGGATCCAAAACACGGAGCAGCCACTTTGTTTTGTTCTTTCACCAGCTGCAACAAAGAAAGAGTGAGGGAAAAAAAAATCTGTGGAAAAGAGAAAGACAATATGTTAGAAGGTAGACAAAAGAATTGTTATTCAAGCCTGGGTTATTACCTGGCTTTCCATGTCAAAGGCTTGGTTTTATCACAACTTCCAATTCTCAGCTAAATAACACTAGCTTTGCTGCCTGGCCAAAGCAGGTCAGGGCAATAGACCAAGTTCTCTCACTCCTGCTAAGACAAGTCTTTTGGTAGCAGATATAGAGACTGCCATGTCTGTTAACATGCAACATTTTCACAAATTAGATTCCTATAAACAATGAAATTTGTGGTTTTTGGTACAGATCCCCATGATGTTGAAGCAATGGATAACCAGGTCATGATGGAGGCTTTGTCCTCTTATTTCGATGTGTGAAGAAAGAAGTCATTTTCTATCACAATTCAAGTTAATTAACTTTTTGTAAGGTAATGTCCAAACATTTTTAAGTCTTTATATATACTATTATGCCTATGTTAGAGACGACTGAAGAGATATCAGTCAGATGCGTGTCTCAAGTAATGACAAATGTTCTACAGAAAATGCATCCAATACAGCTCAGCATCATGAGTGTACCAATTAAACTGCACAACTGGATCTAAATTAATGTCCCTAATCTCCTTACTAAGCCTCCCCAGCATCCTCTGAGGTACTCACTGTGGGATCCAGACTCAAGCAGCCCCATGGAATAGCATGCTGTGACTGACTGAGACTTTCATGTACTCATTGAGTCTTACCTGTTGAACCTGGGTTTAAAGAGGGGTAAAGAAAAAGCAAATAAGCCATGAATAACATTCCCAGTGCTCCGGGAAATGCTGCCCCTTTAATGATCCAGCAGCTGGAACAAATCATTGCTCACTCATAACATACATATTGCAGTTGTCATAGAAACGCACTTAGCAACAAAGAATCCTTGACCTTTTTCCCATCTGTTTTGAATCTTCACAAAGGCACATTAATTCCTATATATTGATTTTTCCTTTTTTTTTTTTCTTTTTTTTTTTTTTCCCAAGAGGGAAATGCCACATTTTCCGTGGCTTCCAGACACCAGCAGAATCCTTCCAGACCTTCAGCTGATGCACTGCATTGGTCCAGCCTCTACTTACCCCTGCTCAGGTTTCTGATAGGAAGAAGCGAATTAATTCCTTGCTTTGCTTTACTTGTGTGCGTGGCTTTTGCTTTACCTGGTCACCCATCTGTATCTCAGACCATGAGTTCTCACACCTTTACCTTTCTGATTCTTTGCTCCATCACACTTGGGAATAGTAAATAAGTGGCTGGGTGGTGTTTGGCTGCCTGCTGGGTTGAACCACAACATACCATGGGTTTTGAAGGCACAGAGGTTTGGGATTAAACTTGGTCCATCTAATCAGATTAGATGTCTGTTTCTGGTTTTGTAGTTGTTGTTGTTGTTGCTGTTTTGTTTGTTTGTTTGTTGTTGTTTTGTTTTGTTTTGTTTTTCAACTGGTAGGACCCTATGTTCACTATTTGGGATAAATAGAATAAATTTAATTACAAATTATTTTAGGCTAAAGATACAAAAAAGGAAAGCAAACATTTTTACAAACTATTTCAGTAAGTTTTAAAAGATTCAAGCTTCAGGGTTTTGCTTTTATTTTAGACTTGCTGTCAAATGGATGTTGTTTGTAGTAGGCTACTTTCCTCTCCTCTCCTGAAAAAAATCATGAGGAAAACAAACAAACAAAAAAATACATATGCTAGCACACACACATGAAGTGTACGCACACAAATGCACACAACCTGATTATCTGTAAGGAAAGCAAAAACTTTTGAACTCTTGGCTCTTCCTCTGAAAAATTATTAATTTTTTTTTTTACCACTAAAATGGCTTCTTGAAGTATTTCAAATAACTCTTAAATGTTTCTGAATTAGAATACAGAGAATGGGTTGTAAACGAGTGGATGTCATTTACATAACAAGCCACAAGCTGTGTCAAGGCCTGCACCTTCACCAAAGTGGTCAGTGGATTACTGTTAATGCTGAACATTTCTCCAGGAACATTACATCTTCTTAGTACCAGAACAGTTACCTGGAAATTATCTGGAAATAGCGTGTGTGTCATGATTTTGAAGATCAGTTAAGGCCTGCCTCCTGGGTCTAGTTGGGCCTACCTCCTGGGCCCTGGGCCTGCACAGTACAGCTTAGGAACCATTGGTGGAAGGATCTTCATCCTGAAGCTGTGCAACCTCACTACAAATCTGGTAACTAATATTGGCAGCATTGTACTGCAGGCCACAGGGTTACAGGCACTTGAGGTTACAGGCACTTGTAACCACAGGTTACAGCACACCTCATGCTTTCAGAGCTCAGGCAGGTATCACATTTACACCAGGAAAACTTCCTTAGATAAAACCGCTGGAAACTTTTCCCTTCCTTCATTTCCTTCTTCCTTCCTTCTCCTAGGACATCATCTGTTCCCTGTTGCCAGTTCAAAAATTAAACTGGCAAACTCCACAGTGCTACAGGCTGCTGACATACCCACTTCTCCTGCTGTGTTTTCTAGTATCTGAAAAGGTTTCTGAGATTTTGTTAAAAATCACAATTGTGCTGGAGTGTGCTGTAAGTTATGTCCATGTGTGTGAGTGAGGTACATAATGGAGGGTGTTCAGTCGGTTACTGCAGACTACTTTTCTACTGCACAGTTGCTTGAAATTTCCTGTTCCCTTCTTTTTCTCCTATAGTCTATATTTTTAGGCTTTCATAAGCTACATATGTGACAATGTCCTAATAAGTGTGATTTACTTTTTCTGTCTGGAAAACAAGCAAATCAGGGGAATGTACTGCTTGGCTGTGTAGAGAAGTGATGGATTTTCAGAGCTGCTGATTGTTGATTTTTATAGGAGCACAGTTGTGTTCAGCATTTTTTAAAATGTTTTTTTTGTATGTAAGTGGACACTTCAGGTTTGTAACTGAGATTTCCATTTAAAATTAATCATAGCTCTGTATATATCAGTACCTAGATATATACCTAAGGCAGCTCCTTTTGAAGAACTCAGAGCTCACAGTCTGAATCTCAAAAACTTCAAAACTGCTTGTTTGGGGTAGAACTAACTTCATGTTTGTTCCCTTTGTACTACAAGTTGGAGTCCTCTGAAAGAGTTAATTTCTCAAAGAGTGCTAAAAGTGATTATACAGACTTTGCAAACCTGCACCCTTGGTAGAGAGTTATCATTTGTTTTTCTTAGAAATGTTAATAAAATCAAGAACCAAAATAATGTTTTTTTCATCTAAGAGTGCCATAGATGTTTTTCAATTTTCAGAAAAAATGCAATGAGGAAAACATTTCATCCAGACTATGAAATATCTGTATCAGGAAATCCAATTTTTCCAGTATATCGTTATACTCATGTTCAGGCTTGGTCATGTCAATGAGTTCAAGTCCATTCTCCAAGCACTATTTATGTGCCCGGGATACTGTCTGGTGTCATGAGATACAACAGAGGGGATGCAAACGACCACCACTGTGGGCTGTGCTGGTGGAACACCTCCTGATACAGGTCATACACCACGGCACCCTCTTGAACAGGGTGAGAAGAAAAACATTAGGCACTGGGGAACTGGTGCAAACTTAGTTCTCATGGAGATGGGGCTTCTCCAAATTTGAGTAGCTGCTGTTCGTGACAGGTCAATGCCCAGAGTCTTCTGTACAGCATATATGATCTTAGCCCAGCTTTATATCAGAAGGGGTTTGAGCTGAATTATTCAAGTCCTTTTGTGGAGCTTTGACCACACAATTTCAGAAGACTACAAGGGTGTTAACAGCTCTTGCTGTTTGAGAAATAAAGCAATTGCAGATACCTCTGTTTACAGGGATTTAATAGAAATCCTCAACATAAAAATCACTGAGCAGCATCATGGTATTGGAACAGTTATATTTTAAACACCATTAAACTTGACAGAAATCACAGCACACATCCTCACATAAACCTTTCAGTAAACTTCAAATGCAGAGGTAAACTCCTTAACAGGATGGGTGGGACATAGTGGCACAGTTTCAGAGAGGCTATCTCACAGTTAATAAAGCCATTCAGCCTGAAAGACATCATTATTTTTTTTTAAGGAGTGACTGTCCCCTGTAATTTCTTCCTTAAAAAAAGAGTAGGGAGGGGACTACTACTGAGAAATTAAGTCAGTCTAAATGAACAGCACTTTCCTCTGTCTTAGGCTCAGCACAGGCAACCATACTTTGCATCAGACTCATCAGAGAAAGGTAGATCAATTTCCTCTCCATTACAGAAAAATAGCTTAGTGTAAGGGTATGCTGCTCTGAGAATTTTGCTTCAGGTTGATGAGCTGGTGGGCTAAGGGACACAGAGTGGGTCTTCTGCCATCCCAGCCTCGTAAAGCCAGGCTGCGACAGGTCCTCATCCTAACAAGCCACTGACACTTGGACTGCCAAACCTCTGAGGCTTCTGGTCTCACTCTGATGGCTGTATTCAGACATCACATCCCACCAACCACTAGTCCAGCTTGAAGTTGGCTAGTGCCACACATGGATACTCTGAGAGCATGACCATATGAAACAGTCAGAAATAGAATTTGGTAAGAACAGAGGACAAGCTGCAGTGAACACACACAGAGACTGGTCAGGCAAGTGATTTTCACACATTTTGGGAAAATAATTTTCTTCCCAACCTCCCTTGAACCTTTGTTTCTCCACCTTTAGTCCTTCCCCTTAAACATCTTGGGGGTAACCAATTCAGTGTGCTGCTCTTTCACTGCTTATCAGGGCTCCTTTGGTTCCTTCAAATGTTGTTCCTCTGATCCTCTGCAGATCTGCGTTTACCATCATTTGCCTTTAATCAAATAACCTTATGATTTTCTTCCCACTGCAAATAATAATTGGAAATAGAATATTTGTAGCATGGGCAGCAAGTTCTATCTCTACGAATGTCTGAAAGACCAGGCTAGCATTCAGACAGGAGTGAGTCATATCTCCTGCCTGCTTCGCCCCAGGCATCATTCAACTGTCCAACCTACCAGCTCTGTGCTCCTTATGGGGTTAGTAAAGTTACCTTGGAAGAAAGGTTTTTCTTCCATTCATCAAGATTTGGTCAAGATCGGGTTTGAATAAGGAAAGGTAATCTATTCATTTAAAATTGCAGTATCAAATAATTGCATTTAAAATGCTTGCCATAATCCTCAAGGCATGAAACGTGGGCCTTGGTCCTAGGGTTCTTGTGTGTTTTTAAGGGTTTATGAGGGCTTAGGGACAAGTAATATCTTTTTCTTTTTTTTTTTTTTCTTTCTTTCTTTTTTTTTTTTTTTTAATCAGCTGCTATAGATGTAAAAATAGTCAAGCTTTCTAACACACAAGCTCTTTCAGCCTGAAAGAGAAGCAGCAACTGTCACTGTTAAATTCAGGTTGAGAACAACTGCTCTGAGTTGAACTTGATATGGTAATTAGTTAAATCATCTGAGAGAAAATGTTGCTGGTATCTGTAAAGCAAAAATAAGCATTCACAAGGAAAAAAGGTGATGAGGTGATTATCTCCTATGGCTAGAGCAGAGCCAGATGATTTAAGGATGAAACAGAAAGGGGTGGGGGAAGAGGAAATTTTAACACACCTTAAACCAGCATCTCTCCTGAGTCCATGCTTTTTTAGCATCCAGTGCAGTTATGAATTTGAAGTAAGACTAGCAGCAAGATTGCTACCCTCGACTTTCGAAGAGCCAACTTCGACCTCTTCCGGGACCTGCTTGGGAGTATCTCATGGGCTAGGCTGCTAGAAGGCAAGACTGCTTGTGAGAGCTGGGCTACATTTAAATAGTACTTCTTCCAAGGTCAGGATCGGTGCATCCCTAAGAGTAGGAAATCAGGCAAGGGGAGCAGGAAACCTGTGTGGATGAGCAAGGAGCTCATTGATAAGATCAAAAGGAAGAGGAAGGTCTATAAAATGTGGAAAAAGGGCCTGACCCCCTGGGAGGAGTACAGAAGTGTTGTTAGGCCCTGCAGGGACGTGACGAGGAAGGCTGAAGCCCACCTAGAGATGAGGCTTGCTAAAGAGGTAAAAGATAATAAGAAGTTCTTTTTTGTTTTTGATTGTTTTTTGTTTGTTTTGTTTTGTTTTGTTTTGTTTTTAAGTATGTAAACAGTAAAAGGAAGACTAGGTATAATGTGGGTCCCTTGCTGAACGAGGGGGGTGTCCTGGTAACGGGAGATGCCAAGAAGGCAGAGATACTGAATGCTTTCTTTGCTTCAGTCTTTGCTTCAGTGACTCCCCCCTGGGACTCCTCAACCCTGGCGGGAGGAGAAAAGGGCTGGGAAATGGAGGGCTCCCACCTGGTTGACAAGAGAGTGGTTCAGGAGCATCTGAGTGGGCTCAACGCACACAGATTCATGGGTCCTGATGGGATGCATCCACGTGTGTCAAGGGAGTTGGCAGAGGTGATCGCCGAACTGCTCTCTATCATCTTTGAAAGGTCCTGGAGAACAGGAGAGGTGCCTGAAGATTGGAGGATAGCCAACGTCACTCCAGTCCTCAAGAAGGGCAAGAAGGAGGATCTGAGAAACTACAGGCCAGTCAGTCTCACCTCTGTCCCTGGAAAGGTGTTGGAACAGCTTGTTCTGGATGTCATCTCCAAGCAATTGGAAGAGAAGAATGTTACGAGGAGAAGTCAGCATGGATTCACCAAGGGGAAGTCGTGCTCAACCAATCTCATTGCCTTCTATGATGGCATCACCAGCTGGGTAGATGGGGGGAGAGCAGTGGATGTCATCTACCTTGACTTTAGCAAGGCTTTCGATACTGTCTCCCATGATGTCCTAATAGCAAAGCTGAGAAAGTGTGGGATAGAGGAGTGGACAGTAAGGTGGGTTGAGAACTGGCTGACTGGCCGAGCTCAGAGGGTGGTGATTGGTGGCTCAGAGTCCAACTGGAGCCCTGTGACTAGCGGCGTTCCCCAGTGGTCGGTGCTGGGTCCAGTCTTGTTCAACATCTTCATCGACGACCTTGATGAGGGAATAGTGTCTGCTCTCAGCAAGTACGCTGATGACACAAAGCTGGGAGGAGTGGCCGACACGCCAGAAGGCTGTGCTGCCATTCAGCGAGGCCTGGACCGGCTGGAGAGATGGGCAGGAAGAAACCAAATGAGGTTTAATAAGAGCAAGTGTAGAGTCCTGCACCTGGGAAGGAAGAACTGGACGTATCAGTACAGGCTGGGGGACGACCTGCTGGAGAGGAGCTCTGAAGAGAAGGCCCTGGGGGTCCTGGTGGACGACAGGTTGACCATGAGCCAGCAGTGTGCCCTGGTGGCCAAGAGGGCCAATGGGATCCTGGCGTGCATTAAAAGGAGCGTGGCCAGTGGGTCAAGGGAGGTGATCCTTCCCCTCTACTCTGCCCTGGTCAGGCCTCACCTGGAGTACTGTGTCCAGTTCTGGGCTTCCCGGTACAAAAAAGACAGGGATCTCCTGGAAAGAGTCCAGCGGAGGGCCACAAAGATGATAAGGGATCTGGAGCATCTTCCCTATGAGGAAAGGCTGCGAGACCTGGGTCTGTTCAGCCTGGAGAAAAGAAGACTGAAAGGGGATCTCATCAATGTGTATAAATACCTGAGGTGTGGGAGACAGTGCGATTTGGTCAACCTCTTTTCAGTGGTTTGTGGGGATAGGACAAGGGGTAATGGCCACAAGACAGAGGACAGGAAGTTCCGCACCAACATGTGAAATAACTTCTTCACAGTGAGGGTGACGGAGCACTGGAACAGGCTGCCCAGGGAGGCTGTGGAGTCTCCTTCTCTGGAGATGATCAAGGCCCGTCTGAACACCTACCTGGGCAGCTTGCTCTCAGGAACCTGCTTTGGCAGGGGGGTTTGACCCGATGATCTTTCGAGGTCCCTTCCAACCCCTTCAATTCTGTGATTCTGTGAATTCCTATTCTTCCAGTTCACACACTCATCTTTTGAAGGATTTGGGGTGTTTTGAAGCCTGTTCTTGTGCAGAGTGGCTGTCTACTTCTGCTTGCAGTTGCCAGGAGAACATATTTTGCATGGATGTACATTATATTCAAGTATTATCTGAGTGTAAAACATGCAAAACTTACAAGTTTCAAAGGTTGTATTGTGGATACAATTTATCACGATGACTGTGAAAATATGTTGGCAAACTTTACTTCCACTGTTCAGGAACAGCCTGGTTTCATCCGCAGTGTGTGACGACTCATAAGGAAATTGCTTTTGATGAAGAGCTTTGAGAAGCTGGCAAATGCTTTGTAAAGGCTACAGAAATCTAGGTAAATACATGGGAATTCATTGTGTAAAAAAGAGTTACCACGCTAAGCACAATGCAGCAGATAATAATAGACTGTTGTTCCCAAGAAGTGAGTCACACTATGTATATTATAAATCCATGCAAACACATATGGGTGTACGTGAAATTTTGTTACGCTAACCACCGCCATCAAGTGGCTCTGAGAGGCAAGCGCAATCAAGCCAAAACACTGCAAGCACTCCTCCAGCCTAAACAGGTGAGGTGATCAAGCATCCTTACCAAGTAAAAATGGATAAAGATAGTGGTGTGACTGCCCAGAGAAAAGCAAACAAACAAAAGGAAAAAAAAAAAAAACAGAGAGAGAGAAACAGCAACAACAAAACAACGAAAAATCATAGGATTAGAGTGCCACTGCTTGCTTGAAAACATTTGAAAACACAGAGGTAAGATCATTAGTCTCAAAATATGCTTTCATGACCACATGACATGGTCTTTCAGACCACATTTCTTCCTATTTACACTTCCAGCAGTTACTGGACTGCCCCTGTGCTGGGACTCTTGTGCAAGAATACAACCCTCCTGGACAAATACAGCAATATATGATAAACTAACAACATTAGGCAAGGATGGAGCATTTTCTGTTGGTAGAGGTGCTGTCTCACCGTACCTCACAATGGCTGTGTACTTCACAATGGCTCACAAAAGCTGCCTCCCAAGGCTTGCAGAAGCCGACCAGCAGAACTCTCTAGCCCCGGCTTTTGCTGTAAAATCAAGTGGCTGTCACCTGTGTCCCATAGTTAAGCTCCTGGTCCAGGAATGCTGCTAAGGGGAAATGCCTTTTGGCTTTGTAAATGGACAGGGCCAGAGGAAGGTTTAATTTCTCACTCGTGACCAGGACTTTCTCAGATTGGTGTGAGATGAGGACTGAGCTACCAAATCTGGAGCAGATCTGGGCACACTCAGAAGGAAAGTCAAGAGGCCTACAGAATGCTGCAGTTAAGGCATTTGAAGGTGAACAATAGATGTGAAGTCTGTGTCTTGGTTTGGGGATTGAATGCTTTACTACTGCATACATCCTTGTTTTAGATCCCTGAGTACTATGCTGGATTTAGTCCTGCCTTCCTTGCAGCAGATGCAGTGCTAGGTATTGTGATGATGTCATTGATGATCCTTGAACTTGTGGTTCATGCTTTCAGACTTGGATCTTCCTTTCCACAGGTCTGGCCTTGTCAAGCTTTTGGGCATAGTGCAAAATGAGTGAGCCGGTTTAGGTCTTTAACTGATCTTTGCATCAATAATGAAGCAGACAGGAGGTGAATTATCCCTTGTGGATATAAAAAAGTTTATTTGGTTCATTTTAGGGCCAGTTCTCTAATGTTTTCATAAATGGTGTGGATGTAGGACTTGAATGTATAATGTATACTTGAGTGTATATAATGAAGTTTGCAGATGACACTAAATTGAGAGGAGTTGTTGACTCCATCAAGAGTAGAGAGGCCTTGCAGAGTTATCTTGACAAGTTAGAGCAATCACCAACAATACGATGTTTAACAAGAGCAAGTGCCAGATTCTGCACCTGGGAAGGGGCACCCTTGGCTGTACATACAGTCTCGGGAGTGAGAGGCTGGAGAGCAGCCCCACAGAAAGGGATATGGGCATTTTGGTTAACAATAAGTTCAATATGATCCAGCAGGGTGCTCTGGCAGCCAGGAGGTCCAGCCATGCCCTGGGGTACATCAGCACGGCAAGGCTAGCTTGTCGAGGGAAGGGATTGCCCTGCTCTGCTGTGCACTGGTGTGGCCTCACCTCCAGTGCTATGTGCAGTTCTGGGCACTACAGTATAAGAAGAACATAAAACTATTAGAGAGTGTCCAAAGGAGGGCTACAAAGATGAAGGCTCTAGAAGGGAAGACGCATAAGGAGAGGCTGAGGTCCCTGGGTTTGTTCAGCCTAGAGCAGAGCAGGCTGAGGGGAGGCCTCATGGCGGCCTGCAGCTCCCTCACGAGGGGAGCGGAGGGGCAGGCGCTGAGCTCTGCTCTCTGGGGACAGCGACAGGACCCGAGGGAACGGCATGGAGCTGGGACAGGGGAGGGTCAGGCTGGGTGTTAGGGAAAGGTTCTGCACCCAGAGGGTGGTCGGGCACTGGGACAGGCTCCCCAGGGACGTGGGTATGGTACTGAGCCTGCCCGAGTTTAGTACATCAGTACTTGCTCATTGGGGCACCCAGGCTGCTTCATCTGAGAAGGAAACAGCCTTCCTAGGTCCTTCCCACCCTCGTGGCTGCACCCTGACCTATGTGATGGTGATGAAAAACAAAACAAAAACATGACAGCAGATCAGAATGAGAGGTTTTCAGTCATATAATACTTTGAAAAGTGAAAGATTACTATAAAACAGTTTTACTAGGTGTGGAAGAGTGGAAGAAGCCTTATAAACTTGAGAATGTAAAAAAAGCAGTTTTTCATTAAAATAAAAAATAAAGAAAAGAAAGGAAGGAAATAGAAAAGTAGTTAGAATACCACAGGATTTGAAGTTCCCCAAACATTTTATAGGTTCTTTTTCCTTCATCATGCCAGAAAACCAAGATATATCAGTCATAATTCCGATTTCACCTCCTCAGCTCCACTGACAGTTAGAATTACTCCTGTTGACACTAGTACAAAAGGATATCCTGACAGATCCGAGCAAACTCACTCTTATTAAAAGCAATAAATAATTGTTATGATCCCAGAGAAGCAACATCTACTACTCTATTTGTTTTGTGTATGACTTCAGAGATTAGGGGACCTTGCTACTTAATTGCTCAGAGGGACACTAATATTGTAAAGCTTTTTCCTAGCAGAAACTATCAAATAGAAGCAGGACTCCTTAACACAATTTTAGTTGTTAAATTCTGTTTTGTTGGGAAGTTACTATGTCCAGAAATGATCACCAAAAAAACATTCTTAGAAGAATAATCTAGCTGCAGTATCAGGGTCTGAAAACTTTAGATAAGCTAAAACTGAGGTTTTAGTTCATGACCTTTTCTATATTTTTATATTTATTTGGTCACATATGTGTTTTCTTCCCCACAAACCAAATTTTCATAGCAAGCAACAGTCATAGCATGGAAAATTATTTCTCAGCTTCAGCCATCCTAAGAAGCAGGTGTAATCACTGTAGCAGAGGATAGCACTAGAGGGGGAGAGCCAGTAATGGGGCATGCTCTAAACAGCTAAGGGTTTTCAGAAATTTGGTTCCCAAAATCTCTTCTGCACATGAGATTTTTCAGAACCAACAAGTAAAAACTTCTGATAACACAGATACTTTCTTACTGATGCTTCATCATGATAAGTAACTCTGAGGTTTTAGTAAAACAGTATTGAGAATGGGTTTTTGTAAACATAAAAAGGAAATAATTAAAAATATTTCTGAGTTGGTTCAGAGATGTGTCTGCAGACATTTAGCCTGGAAAACGTGATGTTGAATAAACTTTGGACAAGTCACAAGTAGCTTGAAACATGATGCTGCACGGAAGTACGTATTGCAGGCTTGTCCCCAGGAGTGGCTGTTTGCAGATGACTAGAGACACAAAATGACTAGAGACACTGCATTTATGATACAGTCCCCCGCTACTCTCTGTCAGCCTTCAGTTAAATGGCCAGTAAAAGTAGCCTTAACTGTTGAAGCGTCCATCTGTGCTGCCAATAATAATGCCAGTAATGAGGGAAGGTAGCTCCTTGATCAGATTCTGGGTTGTGTTTTGCAGGGAACTTTCCTCAAACTTTTTGTTTAGCACCCAGAACTGGTGCTGCTGGTGATACAATGTTATATGGGATGCCTAAGCTAGAAACATCCACCCAGGCTTCTCTCAGTTTGATACAACTTACACCACCTTTTCTACATCTGTCAAATATAAACCAAAATGAACCATCTGACTGTTTGACCAAATGGGATTTTCTGTGGGAAATGGGGCTCTTGGAGACCCCTTGTTATTAATAATTATAGCATAATAAAAAGGATAGAGCTAATTGCTGATCCTCTGCTATAACCTGGTAGATTAATAGTAACAGTTCTTTCTTCTCAAGAGAGTAGGCTCGCTTTTACATTACAAAAATAATTAAAATGTAATCAAGTACTGAGAAGTCACCCAGGAGGTCTGTGCATAATAGCCCATGCATACATTTTGCCTTTTGTGCCAAAGCAGCTAACAAAGGACAAAATCTGTTCTGCCATCAAGTCCTGATTCCCCCCTTGCGTGTCACAAAGGAGCAGACGGACCATGACATCGTAACTCTACGCTTTCACCAGGGGTCTAACCCCACCACCAGACCTCCAGCTGTGACACTGCCTTGAACTGTCCCCAGTTAGACCCAATCAGTTAAATGAGAAAATCTTCCTGTGTTAACTTCTATCCTGCACATCACTACATTTTGCTTTCAGATTTGAAGCTCAGGGGTGTCTATCTGTCTGGTTTGAAATACTGCTACAGGTACCTTTACTTGGGAAGTCCAGCCATGAAAGGGACATGGAGGACAATGGATCCCCAGGGATGCTGTCTGAGTCCTGCAAAGGAAAACTCACCCACCAAGCCCAGTGACACATGCCTGTGCAGATAAACACAGGAGCCTGCATGTTCCCTGAGCACATTTCTCCCTCTCCTGGGTCACTTCGGCACTACCTGCCGTTTCAGTGCAGTTGCTGAAGATGCCTTACCAGCATCTAAAATAAGCCAAAAGATTGCTGCAGTGCTAACAAAAGCGGCAGAAACCCGCAGCTCTAGACTCGCTGGCCAATAAATCTTCTTGTGGCTTTTTTTTTTTTTAATTACTCTTTTAATCTCAGAAGTAATTTGAAGACAGAAGATCTGAGAAAAAATTCCACTCACACACACTTACTTTCTCTCTCTATAACCAATTTGCAGCTTCCTTTCACTCCAGGGTGAAAATGTACTAAAATTCTCATCATTTCTCTGCACCTGTGCATGGAGTCAAAACTCCCCTGCAACTACCACAATGTATTTACAGGGTTTCAGACTAGAGTTCTTCATTATCTTAAATGTGAAACATTAAGCATTTATTCACGTATTGGGAAAGGCAAGGTGAGGCAAGGCAAGGTGAGATAAGGCAAGGCAAGGCAAGGGAGAACACAACAGAAAGCATAACTGAAAATCAATTATGGTCATTGCAATTAGAAAGTGAAAAGAACTTTCACACTCCTCTTTTTGGATGTTCCATTCCAATTTTGGTACAAGGAAAATATTATAAAAATACTAACTCAACAAAAGACCAAGTACACAGATTGAACTTTACAGACTTAAAAAGGGGGAAAAAATGAGCCATTACTGTATCCCATTGGACTTTTTTTATTCTATAGTCCATTATGTGTGTCTTCTGTACATTATGCTCATCCCACACCTCATTAGTTAGGCATTTCAGTGCTTGAGAGTCTAAACTATTGTGTATCACACAGAGAAAAAAAAAAAAAAAGACCAAGATAACATGAATGTCCAAGGCCCCTGGGTTACCAAAATCTATTCAGTGTAAGCCATACCATTATGAAGTAAAAATTAAATAATAATAATAATAACAATAAAGAACACAGACACACACTTTTTTTTTTTTTTTTTTTTTTTTTTAACCAAAACATCCTGAATTCAGCAAAGGTTTGGTTGTGGGGCTGTGTACAACAAAGAACCAAGAGTCTGAAGAAATAGCATTCACCTTTGCATTCTTCAATACTAACCCTACTTGGCCAGTGCCATGGGTCTCTTGCTTAGCTAAGGTAGTCTTCACACTCTGAACCGCCTTCCCTATTTGGTGTTGGGACTCCCACTTGTATGTGGCTGCTTTCCTTTGTATCTCTACAGATCCTTTACTTTGACATTTTTTCAAATGTGTTCATGTCATGCATTCAGTATCTCACTTTCCAAGTTAACACAGTCTTCAGTGTGTCAGGCATTTTGTCACCACTATAACTTGTCTCAAGGATGTATTATGAATGAACAGTCTCACCAAATATGCATGTTCGCTCAGGCAAAAGGGGCTGAAGAGTGGACCTGGAATGACAATCCCATTTTGATGTCATTAGGAATTTCTTGTGAGTAGAGCTCTGACCAGGTCATTGATTCCCAAACCAATCTTTCCATTCCGACTAATTTAAATTAATGTACCTGGTGAAACACCTTTAGATTCTTCTTTAAAGGAAGAATGCATCTCCCATGTTTCTGAGATTATCAGTGGGGTCTAAAGAGTGGGCATATAAGATGAAAGAGACAGTGATGCACCTGACTATTAAAAAATTGATCCTATTTGACCTCAAGTTCATAAACATTAGATCTGATTTTCATTTCTTACATGTGGAGTAAAATAGTAGTGCCACTCTCCTGTAAAACTGATAGAACAAGAATTGTGGACAACGTAGGGATTCTTATATAATCTTTTTGACATGGATAACATGCTGACTTTCACATCTAATTTTTTATGTTTTTTAATTACTCTCTGGTTGGTGATTATATATACAAGATAAAGAATGTTTGAAGGCTTCTATAGTAATTAAGTTTCATCTTTTTAGACTGTTCTTTACATGTAAAGGTAATTGCTTTTAGATGTTATAAATCTTGTGTAAAATTCCTCAAGCAATAAACACAAGCTGTATCTTAGTAATTGTCTATTGACTGCACATCCCAGTATGAATTAATTTTCAATTACAAACTTCCTTTCTTACTGTATCAGGTTAAAAGTCTGCATTTTGAACACGTAGATATTCTCATCTTGTGTAGATTTGTCTCACATTATGCTAGAAAAAAGAGAGAGAGATTCATTGTGCAACCATCAGACTGAATATCAATGTAGCATGACAATAACAGTATAAGTCAAAACTTAGATTTCCTCTGCAAATTCCCAGACAGCAACAAAGACCCATTGCCAACCTTAATTATTTTTATTGCTACTACATTATGCTCATCTCTTCTGCTTCTTTAAAAGTTAATGGCTTGATTAAGAAGAAGACCTAAATTCAATGAAACTTCCACAACAATCACAACTGAAGTCCATCCCTACAAGCCTAGTTAGAAGTATTTTAGATAGTTAAGTACCTAAATTACCTAGGCGGGGTAAGTAATGAGCTATCACATCTCTTTTTGAACCAGAAATTGGAGACAATAGCAAGACTTTCCCAAGTGTTCATCTGAAGTTAGGTGCCCTGTCTTCTGTTGCTTTCAGAAATGTTCTGAGTTACCCACTTGCTTTTTTAGGTGTGGCTGTTCTAATTACAGCAGCTAAATACTATTTTCAAAAGACAAAAAACACACCCAGCACCACAAAGTCAGGGGAGTAGCTCTGCAGGTGGTATAAGGAGTGCTGAGGGAGGTGCCAAATATCCTCCCAGCACAAGTCTGGGGGAGAGCTGCTGGCGTTGGGCCTGAAAACAGGCAGCTGGCCTAATGGAGAGTGTCAAAGTCACTCCAAGGGGAGATGCAAGAAGTACTGTTCTGTTTCAAGTGTAGGAAAATGCCATAATGGATTTCTGCTGTCAGAAAAGGTCTCTGTCCATCCTTCTTATACCTCTGCCACAACAACAAAGTCCCATTGTCCCTTGAGCAGACTCTGGCTGCTGCAGGACCCTGCGCTGAACTAATTTAATTGATTAAAACAGCACGAAACTACCCACTCTTCCCTCTCCCAAGATATTTTGTCCCATTTTAGTGAGATAGATTAGCTCATGCAAATGTCCTAAGAATGCCAAAGCCAGGACCAAAAAAGGGCAGGTGAAAACACCCAGAAGGGGAAGGTGGATGGAGCTCCAGTCCAGAGCCACGTGCGAATGCTGATGTGAATAGGCAGGATTTCAGACATCTCAGCTTCACTGCCACCAACAGGTTGATGCAAGCCAGGGCCTGGGTAGCTTCTATGACCTCCCTCTGCATTCATTCCCTAGAGGACTGAGGCATCCTGAGTTTACAAAGGTCTTATACCACTCAGGGAGAGGAGACCAATGGCATCTCCCCGGTGCCCATATACAAAGGGATGTGGGCACCCCCTATTTTCTGTGTCTTATCTGAAACACAATGGAGGTGTCTTAGATACCCCAAAGGAAGCTAAAAAGGCCACGGACATCAATGTTTAGGCACCAGAATCTATCTATCAGTGACCCAAGGTCACTGCCACTAAAAATTCAGTAATCTCAATGGCTTTAAAGGGGTGTATGGAGTCCAAGAAAACAATTATCAGGTTTTCATTAACACATAAAGCATGAAAGAACAAGGGTATCTTCATAAGCAGTTTCAAGGAAAATCATGCTGAATGCTTTAAGATCTAAAATAAACTAATATATAAAATTTCCTTCATATATATATATATGTGCTCCGCACATCTGCATTTCAGATTTCTGAATTTCTACTTAGGAATGTTAATAAGTTTACCAGGTTCAGTGTTACCAATTTCCTGGTGCTAATGGGGGAAAAAAAAAAAAAAAAATAGACCCTCCTTCCCCCACTTCCACATATCTGTAGATGATTTTACGTTTATGCATTTATTTAACAAGGGATATTTTTCTATTCTCTGATACTGCTGTAACTGCAAATAAAGAAAAGGAACAAAATGTCTGGTACTCCTACCTGTAGGAATCCTGAGAATGGGACTGAAGAGAAGGTAATGTTACAGGCACATAAAATGAACCTTGAGCATTTTACTTGACCACTGCAACATGAGTAGCACCATTAGTGAGAAATGTCCTTCTCCTTCTTTCTTTTTCTTGTATAAGATCTGTCCTTCTGTTTGTGAAATAAAGACTTCAGCTAATAGTGCCACCAGATGGGCCCTTTGTGGTACTGTATTCCCTGAGTGATATCCTAATGGCAAACAGAGGAAAAAGAAAAACCCCAAACTTCAGCATTTCTGTTCATTTCATCCTATCTTTTCATCTGTGCTCTGGAATTCTCTCTCCAGCAAGAAACTGAAGGCTTTATAGTGTCTTACATTTAAAGGTGAAAAGACCTTGGTTTTACTTGTCAGTACAATAACTTAGTGGCTTGCAAATTTCTCACTTGAGGTTAATTGTATCTTCAAAGCGTGTGACCCACATTGCAGGCAGACGGAATAAAACGGTTCTGTATACGTTTAATGGATTTATTTAAAAGGATGAGCAAGCAAATGTTCACTTAAAAGTGCCTATTAGTGAACTAATATACTACATTTTTACTAGGATAATTAAAGATTGAACAACGCAATGGTCAAATTGAGGTCACAATTAAAATTAAATCAGTAAATCAATAGACTCAGAATGATCAAATCACTACATTAATACAATACATAATGAAATCGAATTATGAGGTTGATAGCAGATGAAATTACTGTATGAAAGACTTTGGCTTTTGTTGAATTAAAGAAAGAGATATTTTTCTTTCAGTAAGACCCTACCATGTACCAACATGGTGTTGACCTAGCAGGTAAAGGAAGCAAATATCTACATATGTGGCTCTGCCAGTCTCTTGGCAGTTTTTCCTGGGGGAAATCCAACAGACAATAAAGGAGTCTTGACTTAGACTGAAAAAAATAGCTCCTGTTGGGTGATTTTAACAGTACCTCCTCAACTCTCACCACTATTAACACATTGCTGTAGTTGTTCTTAATTACCACGGTCTGGTTTTACAGCATAACATAGAATTTCCCTAAGGGCTTGAAAGAGAATTGATGATTTAGCCATATGTAACTGTGGCTTTGGGATAACAGCCGCTCTCCTACACAGAAGAATCCATTCCCTAAAACAGCAACAGTTTTGTGTTTATTAATGTTTCTGCCTTTGGCAATAAGAAAGCACGGGAGAACCATACTTATGTAAAATATTAGATTTCATAAGGATTACTTTTGTTTGCTCTGCCTTTGGAGTCAAAAAGCACATCAACTCAACTATTCTGAATATTCCACATGGTCTAGTGCTTTAGTCAAAAAGTTAGTGTTAACTTTTAAGGTTTAGTGTCATGGAAGAATACTAAAGAATCAACTTACCTGTCTCTGTCTGCCACACCAGCTGTAGCACAGGTAATGTCCCAAAGCAATGAAAGGCCTTTGACAGAGAGGTATGATGTCAATATTTCAGGCAATACAGCAGACACCAGATCTCTGATGAAAAATTAAATAAATAAATATACACCAATGAGATTAATATATTATTTCCAATTCAGCTTTCTTTTTATAGCTCATTTTTAGCTATTCTGAATTTAATCTGCACTTGTTTTTTCTAAGATAAAAATTCAGGAGCAGAAATTAACAACTAATTTTAACAGCTTTTCATCTCATGATGCACACAAAAATCTTTTATATTTTTATTATCATAAGTTCTATATATGATTCAACATTTGGAGTGCTCTCTCTATTCCCTAGCTCAACTCAGATTACTTATGGTGTTAACAGAAAAAAGAGGAGGTCCAAAAGCACAGCTGTTAGCGACCCCACTGAAGGCATCTGTGACTACAGGATGAGTGCGGTCTGATTTAGCTGTCTCTATTTGATAAAACTAATTTATCTACCCAGAAGGACAGAGTTGGTCTGAATCAAAGCTGAGATGGCCCAGCAGAGGACTGCAAACATGGCTACAGGACCGGAGCATCTCTCTTATGAGGAAAGGCTTAGAGAGCTGGGTCTGTCTAGCCTGGAGAAGAGAAGAGGGGATCTTGCCAACAAATATCATAAGGAAGAGTGTCAAGAAGATGGGGGCCAGTCTCTTTTCAGTGGTGCCTGGACAAGAGGCAATAGGCACAAACTGAAACAGAGGAAGCTCCATCTCAACATGAAGAAAAACTTCTTTACTGTGCAGGTGACTGAGCTCTGGCTCAGGCTGCCCAGAGGCTGTGGAGTCCCCTCCTTGGAGATCTTCAAAAGCCACCTGGACGTGTTCCTGGGCACCCTGCTCTGGGGGTCCCTGCTTGATTGGACCAGACAACGTCCAGAGATGCCTGCCAACATTAACCACCCTGTGACTCTGTAACCGATCCTTCAAACATCATCTCTATTTTCTTAAAAAGCATTCCAGACTTTCCAGCCGTCTTCACTTTAGAGCTTTAGTTCTAACCCTCAAAGCCCTTTGAGAAGGTAGCCTTTGCTCTCTAACCAGTGACAAAGCCTTCTCAAAGACTTAATCTCAGAAGATGTGAAAAGGGACATTACTAAATACCACCAAACTGTCCTTTCCTTAGCTGACTGAAAAGATTTATTTTATTTTAAGAGAAATTATGGAAATGTTTTGGTAAAAACACTGATTAGTATTTTAAATGTTATTTTCCCCAGTTATTTTTACCGATCCTACTAATGATCTATTTTAACTGTTTTAATAGGTTATTAAAACACTTTCAGAAAAATGGGTAAATGTAATATTTTTGTCTGAACACTACAGGAATAATTCTTAAAATATTTCAACTGTTAGGCAATGGGCTTGGGAAGCCAATTGCTAAAGACAGGAAACACATATATTTCTTTGCACAAGGGTGTTATTGAGTTGATCAGACAGATTGTGGTCTTGAAATGGGAGTCTCCACTGACAAACTCAAATTGCAATCCCAAATTAGAACACTGGTTTGGTGTTTTATTCTGGACCTGTCTCTAGTAGCAACATATCCCTTTGCTGTATTCCTGTAAATATATATATATATGTTTGGTAGTGGCTGCAGTGATTTTTTTTGTAGAGCTGTAGCACAATTTTGAGACAAGTCCCCAGATGATCTCCACTTACTGTTCACCAGTTCAGTTATCAGAGCAGTTTAAAACCCCACAGAGGATAAAGAGGAGACAAAGCATTTCTTGGTCAGGCACTAGCAAAGAACTTCAGATTTCTCCAAGACAACATACATTACTACATGAACTTGGGTAGTTCACGCAGGTTGTATCTCATCTCACCTAGCTATGGTATCTAGTCCAAGCCAATCAAATGGGCTCTGTGTGCCCATCTATTTCAAGACTACGTGCCTGTTTCTGCACAGAATGACTGTCTGTGACAAAACGCACAGCTTTTAAGACCGTTAAAGTGCACCGTGGTTCCCTGCCCATCTCCCTCTAATACAGCCCTATCAGTGGAAAGTTTCACTCCCATGTTTGTTTCAGATCTGTTCTTGTTTTAGAGAGATCCCAGCCCAATAAACATACAAATAAGAGAGCCATCCCTGGCCCCAAATGTGTGCTGCACTGTGGGTTTGCTGTGGCCTTGGTGCATCTCACAAGCCCTGCGCAAAGCTGTAAAGAGATTCTCTTTTATCTCCAAGGGGAGATAAGAAGGTGGCAACCTGTGCTTAAGGAGCAGAATGAGCTTAGTTTAATACCACAAACACTACAGATGGCTACTGTAGCTATGGAATGACAAACAGCAATTCCTAAGCTCTACATGGCTTGAATCAGTGGGGGAAAGGAGATAACTCGTGAACTTCCCAAACAAACATCAAAACAGATTTGAATGCAAGAAGGCTTTGTACTATTATATTAAATAAAATCCATGATAGATAGCTAAGTCACAGGAGGCCAGTTGCAAGCCTTTGCTGCTGTCAAATGATTAATTTCAGTAAGAACATCAAAGAGAGGAAACAAGGAAAATGGATGAGATGTTTGCTTCTTAGGAAGAGACAGCAGTGGGGGATTTTGCCCACATTCGAATTGCAGCCCTATGCCCAGAGGCTGCACATAACACATTGTAATTTCCATTGCCTTGGATTCACATAATCTCGACAAATAGTAAAACTCACTTTTCTGCAGAGCAGCAATAAATAGTAGGAGGTATTGGTTTCTGAGGGAGGCAGGATAACAATACCAGTCTGCCCTTCCCCACCCCAAAAATTGAGATTGTGTTTAAGAAATCAATATTAAAAAAGAAGAAAAAAATCTTATGTTGTGATTTACAACTTTCAGCTCTCTCAGATGAAGATGTAAACTCTCTGTAACATAGAGAGAGATTTTCATCTTCAAAAAAATAAATCTAAGATTCTTACATGAATAAGCTGAATCCAGCTGGCAGGGCTTTATAACCAAAGGGCATGGGTGCCTGTAACAATTCTGTCACACTTCTGTGGAAAACACAGTGCCTACAAGACTATTCAATTTACTAAAGTTCTTTGGAAGGTCTAATGGTCTAAAGAGAAAAAAACAGGAATGCACTATGGAGGCTGCAGCATGCCACTGGGTTAATATTCTTTTCCATGGACCAGCGAAGCCTGGGGACAATTGCAACAGATCAACCTAGGAGATGGAACAATTTCTGAACCCTGATTCTAGCTTTTTATTGAACTTCTGGAGATGCTTCACGAAGAGTATAGACTTCAGTGAAGAGAGAAGACAGCAGAGGTTAATTTTATAGTGGAGATCATGGCTGGTTGGCTTTTCTTTTGCTTTTTGTTTGTTTGTTTTTTTTTGTTTCCTCCTCCTTCCCCTTGGGGCACAGAGCTAGACCTTCATCAGAAAGGATGGATATCATCTGATGTTTCTAACAGACTACTGTGGGATCCCATCTGCTCTGTTCATAGGAGTTGGACACAACTTTTCCAATTATTGGATTCTCCCAGATGGGAATCCAGGCTCCCTAATAGCGAGGCTGTGGGTTCCATTCAAGTCACAGGGGCCAAAGGGGCCAAATGTGAAAGATTTTGCATTTCCAATTACCATTACCTTCTTGGCAATAAGATATATAATGCATTGACACAACAACCCGAATTTTAGGGCTCTGGCAATATGTGAGTTTCCAGACAACGCTGTAGTTAGTTACTGTTTGTACTGAGGGGTGTGTGTTGAAAGGCTAGGTAATTCTGAGAGCTGAGTACTTCTGCGACCGGTTTCATGTATGTGAGTTTTGGGACTTCCTTTTGCATATTTAGTAAAACACATAGCAAACGGCAGCCTTAAAACACCCACCAGCAGAGATTCATAGATCTCAAAAGAGAATTAATCATAGCCCTCTGCAAGCATGACCTTCTGTTTGACACAGGCCACAGAATTTCACCCACCACTGTGGAGGGAATTATTCTTTCTTTCTTCCTAACTGAACACTATCAAGCCCAATAACTTGCTGGTGGCTGAATTACAGCTTATTGTTAAGTAAGACATCCAGGCCTGGCATAAACACTCCACTGTGAATTTACCACCTTCTCTGATAAGCTCACGGTGTGCTTAAGCACCTTGACAGAATTCATTCTTTCCCATTTGAATTTATTTGACCTAAACTTCCCACTATCCAGTTCTATTATGCGTTAGTGCACTGAATAGAATACTCATTAATTTTATTTCCCTGGTTAAGATGGTTACAATACCTGCCACACACCAAGCACCAGGGACTGAAACAAGCAGTTTCAGTGCTAAAATATTCTGTCAACAACCATTAGACAGTTCAAAGGCGTTGCTCCATGGCAGGATGAGCTCTAATAGGGCTGTCACAGACAGGCGCCCTGCCCCACCTGCACCAGCCCTCCTGTTCCTGAGCTTGCTGAGTGAATCAGTTCAGGGAGTTCAGCCAGAAGAAACCCAATGCTATCAAAGAGATGGATCAGGTTTCTGTTGGCTTGCTTCCTGAGCTGGGTTGTCACACGGCTAACCAGCACTGGGACAGGGGAAGCCAGCTCTGACGGGCTGAGTTAGGCAGCGATGAACTCAGGCTCTGGGAGAACTGCAGTTGGTTTGCACCATCTCTGGAGCAAGGTCCCACAGCACACAGCGACTGGGAGGCTGCAGCTGATCACAAGGGGACCTGAAGCTGATGGAACCCTGAACTCAATATAGGGCTTCAAAAGAAAATAAAGCCCATGAGAAAACAAACAAAAACAACAAAACAAAACAAAAACCTTCACTGCTCCAACTGGAGATTCCTAAATTAATCTTCAGTACTGGTCAAGGCATTCACCATCATGTGCAGTACTTCTGGTGCAAAAAGAGCATGGGAGGAGTGACACTTTCAAGGTAAAGTCTGAAAACCAAGAAGGAAGACCAGACCCAGAATCCTTCTCCCATAGAGCATGTCCAGAACAACCACCAAAAAAGGCTCCTGTGTCCAAAGTGAACCAGTACAAGATAGACTGATAGACTGGCCTGAATAAAAGTGAGGTATTTTTTATATTCTTCTGAAATATTATCTTTCCCCCTTCCTAAATAAAAGGCTGGAATGTAAAATCAGCTAAGTGCATCATTTTGATACAAATTATACAAATCTTTATATATATATAAAGGCACCATCTATAACCCTGACGTTTCAGATAAAGGCTTTAGTTTCAGTTTAAAATATAAGTTCCCAGTATGGAATGTAAATTCAAACATTTGCTTTATTTTTAAAGTACTGTGTGTTTTGTACTCTGACAGTTACAAATTGCATATATAATTTATTGAGCTTTTTTCTCCCCACAAACCCAGTCCCCAAACCCTGAAAAGACTTCCTAATATTATAGGAGTCTGACTAGAAATACAAAACTTGAGGGGCAGTGGGAAGGAAGATAAAAAAAATAACTGAGAAAAATGACATAGATTAAAATTAAATAAATAGCGGGCAGCAGTTCAAATTGCAAAGTGCTAGGGGTATTAAAAAGGAATCCATCATATGTGCCAGGAAAATGCATAACAATATATAGCTTTCCCATGTTGGTCCTTTTCTTCTAACTTGGGGTCATTTTTTCTTTCCCTTTTAAAGTGAACTGTTACCCAGCTCAAACCCTTGCCAATGAAAAAGGCAAACAGCACAACAAGCAAGAATGAAGCTGTGCACATTTATTTAGTTTTCTTCTCTAAAGACTTTCCCATTGCCCTCATCCTTTTCCCTTTCCTCTCATCCTTTCATTCCCTACCCTCGCACCTCCCTGCCTTCTGCTGTACCAGCACAACAGTTTCTGGTGCTGCTCTGCAAAACAAAACGTCCAAAAATGATAAAATAAATCAGAGAAAAAAAGGTTGCATTGTTTGTTTTGACCCAGATAGTTTCAGAGACCTGCTTTATGCTGGAGCCCCACACAGCTGTATCAACACAGCTGAAGGGACAGCGGGGAACTTTGCAAGTTGGCTTCCCTGCCAAAGAAAATGTAGCATGTAAGCACTCCCCAAGGAGCCATTCAGTCAAATGGTATGCCCATTCTGCCTGGGGAGAACAAACTTTAGGATGGATTCAGTTCAATGTGATTGCACTGCAGCTGGGACCTTGCTCAATGCCAAAGTGTTGTATGATTTTTTCCCCTGATTTAATGTACATAAATGATTTTTTTAAACTAAGTTGCTAACCTAATTTTGACTTTAGAGACTCTAAATGAGGCTAAGAGGAAATTATACAAGAAAAATGGAAGTCCAAGGAGTCATCTAAATACCCAAGACACCGTGTCATGAAAATTACCGTGAATTAGATAAACTCTCAATTTATTACATGCCGGAAACAGAAGAAAAAATTTTTTGTCTCCCTGACCAACACAGAAGTAGACGGCAAGTTAGAAATCCTACCTTTTAAAGACCATTTGTGTATAAAACACCATCAAACTAACCTTCACCAGGGTCTTTTATGAAGCTAAAAATACTGAGCTCCAAGCACTTCACAGGTCTGCAGGCATTCCACCACCCGCAAATGAATGGAAATCTGACTGTATTTCTTGACATCCAGTGTCAGAAATCACTTAAAAGTCCAGCTCAAACACTGGGTCCCATCACACCACCTACAGACCTATTTCTTTCATCACAAACTATTGTTCAGAGAAAAAAAATCACTCCTCCCCAGGTGTTTTGGATTTCTTTGTATCTTCTTTGAAGAAGACAAAGAGCTATACAAGAGCCACCACATGGAGGTCTAAAGCACTTCATTAGCTTTTGCTAGGGCATTACAGAATAGATAGTACTTGATTACTTTAGAGCTTACTCTCTGCCTCTAAGATATTAGTAGGATTCAACACGTGCTTTCATCAGTTTGCCTGGAAAATGCTAAACACCACAGCCGGCTCGACAAAACTATCAGTTAATAGCTGTTGATGCAGTCTATCTCCCTGTCTACAGTTTTGATGGTCAGTAATGCAGACAGGTTGTGGCAAAACAAACCCAATTCCATGGAAACTCAGGATTTACATCATTTTCACATTGCTGTTATAGCGTGTCAGTGAGAACAAGCAGTAAAATAACTTAATATGCACAAAATGAGCAGTCAGCCTGCAAACAGCTGAAAATGATAATGGGTGACTGCATGGACTGCAAACAGGCATGCCAGGCAGATACTACGTCTTCCTACAGCAACAGCACCCTGCTGCAGCAATGTTTTCGGGTTGCTGCTGGATTAGGATTAGAAGCAGGTCCCACCCTGGGTCAGGATGCATCTCACCTGAAGCTGGCAGCTCTAATATTGAGACGTTAAGCTAGAGGTTTTGGTCTCCCTGTGTCATCCAGGGAGAAAAAAAAGCTGCAGACTGTGCCCCACTGTCCCATGGGTCCTTAAATCAGCCCCAGAGATGGGAAAAGCCCAGCTGCTAGTGTGTCCAAGCCTCCACACCCAGCACTGACAAAGGTCTGTACTCCTGCTGCACATCAGAGCAACCCTCAGACTGCCTTACACACACACACACAGGCTCTGCTGGAACATAGCCACCTGCAAATGCTGCCAGCCTGCATCGCCCCCAAGCACGAAGAATAAGGAGGAGCCCTCCCTGCACGTCATGGTGGGACATGCATCACACCCTATTGATGGCCCCACAGCTCTGCACCGAGCCACACTCTGTGATTTTTTTTTTTTTTTCAGCTGTATGCCCCCTCCTTGCTATATCAAACTCCTTAATTTAATTATTCCTTTCTTTAGCTTTTTCTCCCTCCCAAGCCTCCTGTCTCCCCTGTCAAAGCCCCTCCATCACTCCCCAACCTAATTAGCTCCCACAGAACACCTGGGTTCTCCATGCAGGCCTGACATCTTCTGCGCTGCACCAATCCTGGGCTCAATTGTCTCAATTAGGTGCCGCTGGACACCGGGGTACGGCATTAATGTGACATCTGTACAGTTCAGGGAACGTCTGCTCTGCTATGGAGCTTTTCCATCACTTCTTGGCAAGAAAGAGATTATTGTTCCCTTAGCTGCATCCCTGCCATAGCCAGAGGGATCATTCTCTGCCTCCTTGTCTCACATACAGCCACTCAGCTCCTCTGCAGATGTTGAATCTTGGAAAAAATGGCTCCTCTGTGAGAGAGGTGAAATGACAGACCTCCAAGGCTTTGGAAAGAGGAATTTATCGGAATGCTTAGAGCCAGAATTGCAAAGCTGGGTAGAGCAGCTATAACAGTTGCACCTTGATTGAACTCTGCTCTAATCCCAGCAAAATGCAGCTGTTCGCCTTGCTTGGGCTGACTATAAACTTGACGATCTCCTCAAGCTGCATTGCAGGATTTTAAACCTTCATTAGGCTCAGATAGCTTAAGTTGTTTGCAATAAATTGCAGGCCAAGACTTTCAGCGGTAGCACAGAAAATTTACATCTATTAGCTGCTGGCTAAATTTGCCCCCTGCTCTTCAGGACTTTGAAGGACGGTCAAAAGGGCATCTTCAAAAGCTGAAACTGCATAGATAATATTGATGAATGTAAATTTAACGCTAATTACAATAAAAGGTGTAACAAAACAGCTTGTTCAGTGCAGATGAGGAGAAAAGAGGGACAAAGGTTTCCTAGCAAAGATGAAGGCTTGTTTCCTAGATCCAAAATGAAATAATGTTTTTCAACAAGTCACCAATTTAGGCTCATATGTTAGACTTTTATAAAATCCAAGCTACTATTAGACCCTATTTTGTGGATTGGTAGGGGGAAAAGTAGCTAATTTAATTTTATTTGACAGATATCAAATCTAAGAACAGCATTTTTAGTGATATTATGCTGAAGCTAGGAGGCTTATCACTTTTCATCTACCTGTCCATTCTTCCCAGTATAACTGTTGAAGTTGTTAGCCAATTTCAGCTATATGTGGTGAACCAGTGAGGTCTCAAAGACATTATGTGTTTCATGAAAATGAATCTTTAATCAAGAAGGGAGAACTTATTAATTTCTCTGCTGATTAAAATGGCTGTAGTCTGAAAGCAAGAATCATTAAAAAGTGAAGTCGCACCAGACATTTTTATGATATCCTTAGCTTTAGGAAAAAGACAAACACCAAAAATCCCTACCGTCACTATTTGTACTTTAGTAAGCCCCCAAAAATTCAGCCAAGAGTCTACTCAATAACACACTGATTTCTTCAGTTCTTCAGCGCTTCCACTGGTCAAAGAACAAGTGGATATGCTGCGTTATTTTGGGACTACAGAATGACACTTTGGAAAGAAAAATGGCAAGAAAACGCTTTCTTAGACTGGATTTCTGCTGATGTGATGTGGAACTTACTATAAGATTTGAAATAGGTATCCCGAGCTGCAGCACATGTGAGCTTTCCTCATCCTTTAGGAAGAAACAAAATTAAAGAAGAGGTTTTTCTTTGCTCCTGGTGCTGAGACATGAAATCATTCCCCCTAGAAGCAGCACATCATTTTTCATGTCTCTCTGACCAGGTGACCTGTAGGCAGTAATTTCCTTTTGACAGGGGTCTCTTTTACATACTTAGAGGCAATGACACACAACTTACAGTAGAATCCCAGAATCAGTTCTACAGACCTTCAGGGGGAAACTCTTCCTTTTAGAGCAGACTCATGTACAGCTATTTTACGCTGGATTTTTTCTGTAGCTAATAGTATTCACATATACTACAGTTAATTTGATGAACAACACAGCTCCACAAGTTGAAAAAACTGTACTGGAAACTGAATTGAACTACATATATATGTATAAATACATCTGTATATTTTACTGCTTTGGGAGAAGGGAGAAAACCCTAATGCGCACAATCCCATTTGTCAGCATAGCCAGGTCTGCTTTCATAGCAAGTCACTACATGGAAGAAGGGAATAATTAAAGAGAACAAAATCAGTATATGCTTAGTTTTAGAAAAATGTCCAATCAAAATGTCCAGTGAGAATCATTGACTCACTGGTGTATAGGCTAGACTTTCTTATGGACTAAAAGTAGTTTTTCAGAGCTCTTTGTCTTCAGGAATGTTATCTGTAACATCTTCCACCAGTCAATGTTCACGGTGCCTTTTCTGCAATGCGTGGTAATGTGAGCTCAGGCACAATTAATAATTAGCAGCCAATAGGCAACAAGTAATGGATATGGAAACAGGTTCTGATTTTCCTCTTTTCTCTCTTCATTTTTCAGCAGAGTATTTGCATAGTCAGGGACAGGAGGGGTTATACTTTAAAGCCAATTAATATCAACCAATCACCAAAACTAGCTGTTTTGGGAACTCTAATAAACAATGAGTCCAACAGCCCGGTGGATTGGGGCAGACAGCAGGGTTCTGGTCATCTCCTTGATCTAAACCAGGAGTAATGCTGGAATTAATGCTCTGGAAAAGGGCTTCAGTCCCTGATTTGCAGCCTGGCACCCAAAAAGGGCCCTGACTTTGGCCCTCCTTTTTCTGGAAAAGTTTTATAAGTAGCAGGCAACTGGTGTGATGTGGCTGTATTGATCCCATGTGATGTCTGAGTTTCCTGAAGGGCATTACACTTCCTCAAAGCAAAGCCATCTCAATGAGCCTGCCACGAACTGAGATCACCTGCTCTCTGATTCCTCATTTAAGTTTCAGTCTTCTTTAAACCTAGCAAAGCAGGCAGAATATTATCTTGAGGCACCAACTTTAAGGTCAAAGAGAGCAACTGAGAGACGTGTCAAAGTCCTGCATGACTCAGTGGGTGGTGTCAGCACCAAGGACATTAAAAATTTTCATCAAAAGCCATTTCAAGCACTTTTTTTTTTTTTCCCTTTTAAGATCTCACTATTTAAATGAAGATTATTTTTTTTTTCTGCATCCAGCACTGTTCCCTCACGTTTCTTTTTTGTCCAATGCTTTAAACGTTCTGTCATAGCACATGATGGAAAAATATTATCAACGCAACCAGACTATAGATGAAGGGATTTAGCCACTTACAGCTGTGTTCAGCTCTCAGATGAAGCTCATGCCTGAAGCCTGCAGAAAGTAGCAGGCTCAGTTGCCAGGCACAGCAGGTCAGTAGCCATCCAGGGCAGACGTGTGTTGGGGGGAGGCTGGACTACCCCAAACACACACAGAGGAAGAAGCAGATGCTGTATTCCATGGGATCTTTCTACTCAAACAAAGGCAAGTTTCAGGTAAGTTACTAAACTAGAGTTCCTCCTTTTTACCATCTCATTCCAATAACTTGCAATGCAGGCAACAGGAGGAAAAAAAACAGTCTAAAACCAATACGGACATATAATTGATCTGGGTTCCTAATCGCTGCTCCACAGGGACAGCAGTACTTTAAAAACAAGATGTATTTAATCACAGTGTCCCACTGACATCAGTTCAAAGGAAGTTTCAGCTGTTCTCATCTTCAGGAGAGAACTTTCTTGCCCAGACTTCAATTAATCCCCGTGCTGCCTAATTTTTCAACATTTTCAACCTTGTACAGATTCTTTGCACAAAATCCTGTCTCTTTCACTTGTTTTCTTCTCAGTTTTAATATGCAGGTCTTCAGCCACAAGGAAATAAGAAAACTTTCTTATCTATCCAGACTTCTCTTTCCCTGCACTATGATAAGACCATAGCTGCCTTTTGATATGCTTTATTTAACATAACCAAAACTAACTCCCAGGGCTCAGTCTCCTTTTAGTCCATTATGGAGATTGACAGTTTTCTGTCTTGTGCAAATTAAGTTCTTCATTATTTTGCCTATGAATTAGTGATAAAATGTTCCTTCATCATATATTCCAGATTTTCCTAAAGAATCTTATTTTTTTTTTAAATGAGAAACTCTTTGATATCCTAGTAAACAGATATACTTCTATGTCTTGCAAAAGGAACAGATTTCCTAAGTCCCATTTGACTCTGTCATTTGATTTATATTTTTATAAGTCAGAAGTATATCAAGTCTCTGAAAAGCATCCTACATTTTCACTTGTAATTCTGTAAGTTTTTTGGTATGGAATTTTCTGTTTTATACATTTAATTTCAATTTTAAACATCTTAGAGTACTGGTCAAAAGAAGACACGAGAATGGAACTTCCTTGCTCAAATCTGCATCTATGCAAACAACTTGTCTCTACTCAAGGCATATTTTCCTTTCCTAAGCTAGACAAGGCATCACAAGGTGCACATGTATTATACTTCTAAATATATGACCATCTATGCAAGGTCAGCTCCACCACTGACCAGTGACAAAAGCCAAAAGAAGAATAAGGAGAAGGGTAGCAATATGTTAATACACGTCTGTTGCAGTCTCTCAGTTTCCAATAATTAGTAGGTTCAGGAAATTCAAGAACTGTATATAATATTGTGTTTAACTGACCTTGATGAATGTTTCTTCTGTGCATTTATCTAATTGCTATTTAGCATCCACAAAACACTATGATAACGAGTTCCACAGTTCAATTATGCACTGTGTAAAAAGCACTTTTATTTGTTTCAAACCTTTCTCTTGTTAATTTCCTTCTGATACCATCTGTTCATTAAGAGAGCAAACAATCTCTTTCTGGTTCACTTTTTTTTTACTTATTACTTAGGATTTTCACAAAATCAGTGAGGATGGAAGAGGGCTCTTGAGACCACCTAGTCCAACCCTCCTGCTCAAGCAGATTGTCAAGAACGGTACCTCCACTGATGGAGACCTCAAAGTTTCTATTGGCAACCTGTCCCCATTAAAAAATAAATAAATAAATAAAGTTTTGAGTTCAGATTGATTTTCCTGTGTTTCTATTTGTGCCCATTGCCTCTTGTTCTGTCACTGGGCACTACTGGGAAGAGTCTGGCTCCCTCTTACCATCAGGTATTTATGTACATTATGTATTCCCTGAACCTGCTTTTCTCCGGACTGAACAAGCCCACCTGTCTTAGACTGTTAGAAAAACGGACAAGTCCCATAGTCATATTTGTAGAACTTTGCTGGACTTGATTTGCTTGCATTCAGTGTAGAGATGCATATGTATACAAGCAGTGGGCATGAGAATGTTTTCTGTACATTCTCTACTTCTTTTCTAAAAATTTCCTAACTTTCAATTGCTCTTTGACTGCTACTGAGCATGAAAAGATGTTTTCCTGAAACTATGTATTTGAACTCTGAGATGTCTTTCTTGAATGAGCATTTAACAGATGGGGCTGTAAAATGCCGATTTTTCCTTATGGTATTATTATTATTAGAATCACTTCTGAATGCTTCCTTCTATTCTTCCTTCAGTTTTTGCTTTGCTTTCTCAAAAATTGAAAAAAGGAATTGATTTTGCATTAGCATTTCTGCCCCCTTTCAATTATTTTCCAATAGGAAAACATAAAAGCGAAAGTAGGGAAAAATAGATAAGGATAAAAAGGGTGGAAATGTGTAAAGATGTGGTATTGAAGTAATGTATTGATTCTGTAAGTGATTTTCATTTCAAGATGGTTACAACATAGCTTTTTGCCTTCTACACTCACTTACTGGTCTACGTGCTGGTCTAGAAAATGGCAGGAATAAAAGAGGTGAGACAAAACCCTACAGGATTTGGTAAGAAAGAGCTGTTCAGGGACAGAAGAGGTATGTCACATTATGAATGAGGTAGGACTTGGAGTAATTTAGGATTTCATTCCAAAAGGACAAGAAATACTGGAAACATAGTGAGGGCCAAAGACACAACTATTTTGCTACAGGCAAACCTTAGCTATTTGTTTTTGTGACCCAACACGAGCTTCTTGGCATAGTGTCATAAATTCACAGGAATATATTACCACCATCTTGACAGTAATAATTTTCTGACTGAAGTTTTGGACAAGGAATTTCTTCTCCACATAGTGGTAAGGGGTGCAGAGATATTTGAATATATTTTTTCTTCTCCACCGTATCAGGTACAGTGCAGCAGAATGACAAAGGATTTCAGCGGGTGCTTATACACTTCTCACTTTGATATAGAAAACAATCCCCCCCATATATACAGGTTGACCAACTTGAAAGTGTGTGAGGTGAATTATTTCTAGCACAATGTATACACCTTCAGAGGGCTTCTCCTATCTTTCTTGAAAGTTCCCTTCTCATTTTATAGTAGATTAACCATCAACACCCAGACATGTTATTTACATGTGCCTTTTCATTTGAGCTTGGACTAATAGTTCCGTCCATAATTATTTCTGTTATAGGGGTGCTCAGAGATTCCAGGCATAAGAGAATCACTTTGAAAATGTAGTATGATCCTTGCTCAGATGAGCTTACAAATTTAAAAGGTCACGAGAAGACAACACAGATGCAACAGTTAAAATAAGAACCACTTGGATCCCTGATGCCAGGTATATAGGATTTCAAGGAGACTGGATAAAAAGTTCATACATATGAAATGGCAAACAGCTGCATGATATCTACAGAGCACTGGGATCAGGTCCCTTCTTTATTGTGCCAGCAGAAATTCACCGTAGTGATTTCAAATTCCTTTCAAGTACAGTGTTCCTAATTTATTTAGATCAAAAACCCAAAACCAATAACAAGAAGCAGCCTCCTTCCCACCCTCAGTCACACTAGATTAAAAGGGATTAAATAAATTAGGAGGAATAATCAATAAAAGTTTCAAAATATTCAAAAACTGCGATCAGTACAATTCATCTTTAGCTTCAGATTAATTCTACATCATAAAAGTTAATATTTTATGCCTCACTTAGCATCATTCTAATACCAGTATCTAAACACATTTGTTATTGTAAGCTTCACAAAACACCTGAAGCAAGAGATCAGAGCAAGCACAGCTGAAACCTTGCTACCATTGAAAATGAATGCTACATGTTGATTTAGAGCCCAAAGCTGGGCATAACAGAGCAGCTAGTTGGTCTCCAGCAAAGCTAGTTGATGCAATGCAGTCATCTACTCTGATATAAACTTGGCTGATGTGTCTAGCTGTGTGAAACACATTTGACTCTGCTCCAGCTTCTGAGAAAACAGCATTCCAGAAACCTGGAACCCTCTGCGGTAACATCATTCAGTAATAAACTTAGGTAAAAGTGGTCTGTCTTGTTGGGACACCATCATCTCCTGTTGTTTTGGGGGGAGATCTCTCAACCACATCATGCTAGTTAAGTTCACAGACACCTGAATGTGGGATAAGTATTTCAGTGTTCATCAAAAAGGTCTGTACTCTTAGTCCTTCACTAAAGGCGAAGCTCTGAACTTCTGCAGAGATTGGGTTCATGGAAATGGCTATTTTTTAAGGTTAACTAGATGAAAACCTGATAGAATTAACCCTTTCTCTGAACATTTCTGTATCCTCTAAAAAAAAACAATATGTGTGACCATACAGTTGAAGTAAAGCCTAAATGTGAATTGGATGCACACTTAACCCAGCATGGTCCATGGAAATTACTCAGTACAGTAAGTGAAATCTAGTGATTTCAGAACCAGCTCATCCTACAGCAGGCACATATGCATTGATTCAATTTGGCTATAACTAAGCACGCAGTGCCACCATTTGAAATGGTCTGGGGGTAGCCAAGACCTCCACGGCAGGCTGGTAAATATACCATGGAAACTATATTTGGCTCATGCTCTTCGGCAGCGATAGCTGGAGTCCGGGAGAGATACTGGCTAAATTTGTTATCTACCTCAAACAAACTGATTTAGAAATCCTCATCTATGAACCAAATATCACAATATAAAGCTAGGGTTGATGATCCTTATCTGCTTGACTAACAAGAAAAACTGAAAGGAAGAGATCATTCAGTAGTTATCCAAGGGCACCAAAGAACTGACCAGGATCCTGCAGATGCTCTTACCCACAGGATTAGAGCATGCATACATCCAGCAGCTTTTGTCTAGTTAACTGCCCCCAAACTGTGTCTGTATGGCACTGACTGCACTGATCCCAGATTCCTTTTCCATGCTTCTTTATTACAGTACAGTATGTTGCACAAATACTTGTCTACAGCTTTCAGTGATTGCACTGTGCTTCTGCCATCTTCAGAGTTATTCTGGTCCAAGTTCAATACGTTGCAGGCACAAAAATTAGGATAACTGGTAACCCTACCACTGTACCTGTTCCTGCCTTTGTACTGGTACTAACACCATGGCTGAGAAATGGCAAGCTACAACAGCAAGGCAGTAGAGCTCAGTATGTGAAAAACTGAGCAAATTGAACAGTTCCTATGTCTTGAAAGGCTCAAAACTAAAACTGCTATTGAGGAGCATTAGTTGGTACATGACCAGGGATTTTAACATGTGCTACATAAAATAATGAAATAGCAGGAAAACATATGCTAAACCTTTTGTACACATACATAATGGAGGTGTAAGACTGAACTGTGGGTATGCCGATTTATAAATCTTAAATGAGTTGGACTGCTCACTTATTATAAAGCTTTAGATGTAAATGAGAAACTTGGAACTCGCAGTTCTTAGGTGTACTTGAACACACCCATTTACAAACCATGCAGTGCTAAGCTAGAAAAACTGTGCAGCTTTAAGATATCCTTCTGGCTATATCTTGTTATTGAATAAAAGAATTTGTCTGCTGTTGCATATTAAATCAGGATCAGGTACCCATAAAGCTGATGATGTTCATGCATAAAACGTGGACCCTGATAAAAAGGGCCTGACAATGTGCCTTGTGGCTACTGCTTGCTTAAGATGAACACACAATCATCACATTTTGCTATATTTCAGTTAACTTTTTTTATTTGTTTGTTTTGTTTTATATTAGTTAATGAAAGCAAAGCCACATTCGCATTCTCACTCTTTTTACTACAGCTTTCTAATACGGAGAGAACCAGCAAAGCAATGTGTGACAGGAACATGAGCTCTAGCAAGTACGTTTCTTCAGGCATCTTTCAGCTGTAACGTATGGGATGAACACAAGCCAACAAACCAAGGCTGAATGCAAAATACAATCAAAACGAACTGCTGCTTGGCAGATTATAATAGCACTTTCTGGATCCATCTGTAATTAGAGCCCCAAGCTATGGCACTTTAGTGTGAGAAGTTAAAAGTGGGTCTGCACCACCAAGTTTACAGAGCTCAGAGGGAAATGGAAGTTCATAAAGTGAAAAATCTTCAAGGCCAATGGACAATGAAAGCTACAGCCAGAACTGCAACAGTTTCTTGATTCTCATTTCAAAAGCAGCGTCTGTCAAATTTGAAGCAAAACCAGAACTAAGATCTGTCATCTCATTTGTAGATTAAGATGCCACTCAGCACCTTGTTGGTGACATCTTGTTTGCAACTTGGAAAAGAGAAGTGCAATATGGCCCAATATCCTTGAAAAGATACCACCCACAGATTTTAGTAAATTGTGTGGACTAGCCACACAAAACACCTCCAAATTATTTAACACCACTTTTTTCCTCATTTATTATTTAACAAGTACTGCTCTTGTGGTAGATAGTTCTCTGCTGTATATTTCTTCTCTAAAAAGGCCTCATTCGTGCTAAAATCTGCATTGTTGCTGTGCTCTCCCTTGGAAAAAGAAACTGAATTAAATTCCAGTGTAATGCTGCCTTGGCAGAATCTGGTCAGAAATCTCAGCTGAATCACTTCTTTATAGAAAGCTTCCTGCCATGCATGCTGTTGTCATAGAATCATCCAATGGCTTGGGTTGGAAGGGACCTTGAAAATCACCTACTTCCAACCGCCTGCCATGGGCAGGGACACCTCCCAGCCGACCAGGTTGCTCAAAGCCCCATCCAGCCTGGCTTTGAACACTTCCAGGGATGGGGCATCCACAGCTTCTCTGGGCAGCCTGTGCCAGGGCCTCAGCACCCTCTGAGTTCTGAGTTCTTAAATGTCTCCCTGGAGCCTTCTTTTCTGCAGGCTAAACATCCCGGGCTCTCTGTCTTTCTTTGTAGGAAAGATGCTCATCCTTATAGCCCTCCTCTGGGCCCTTGTCTTTCTCGTGCTGGGGGCCCCTGACCTTGGAAAAGATAATTGCCCTGACCTGGGCACAGCAGTAAGTGAGACCTCACAAGGGCAGAGCAGAGGGGCACAATCCCCTCCCTCCACCTGCTGCCCACCCCTCTGTTGGTGCAGCCCAGGATGCAGTTGGCCTTCTGGGCTGCAGGCACACACTGCTGGCTCATGTCAAGCTTTTTGTCCACCAGACAAGTCTCTCTCCGCAGGGCTTTTCTCTATGAGTTCTTCTCCCACTCTGTGCTCATGTCTGGGATTGCCCCAACCCAGGGCAACCTTGCACTTTGACTTGCTAATTCTTTCCCATCTTCTCAGTTAGGAAGCTACTTATATATGACTGTGCCAGAAAAGATACCTATTAAAAAAAAAAAAAAAAAGACATTTTTCTTTCACAGTGTGGGTTCTTTGTCTAATCAGCCAGAAATGATTCATTAAGCAGACATGGGAGAGAAAAGGCTTTAGTTACAATTAACTTCACAGTCTGTTTCCAAGTGAAAGAAGACACTGAAGAAAGGACTGCACAAAACAATCTCTATTTTATTGATCAAGGACAGAAGCAGCAGTTTTTTTGGAAAGTGTATCTGTATGATTTACCCATTATATATTCCAAATCATGTTTAAACACCTATCAACATAGGAAAGGTGCTGTTGTCCATCATCACTGTGAAGGTACACATTGGAGAAAACTGTACAGCCTGCCTGTGGAAGAACCGATACCAGAGCTCCCCAGAAACCCCCACATTGGCTCAATCCTCCTTTGTCACTTTACTTATTGTCTGTCACAGTTTATGAATAGTAAATCCTCCCTTGAACAACTCTATAAAATCATCATCTTCCAATCCGTCAGCACTGATGAGAAGGATGGGGAAAAATTTTGGATAAACACACTTCTGTGAAGGGAAGGAATTCAAATTGGTTTTGTTATGTTTTGCACAACCCCTAATTGTGGAGAGTTTTTTTTCGGAATGCAAGTACCTTACTGTCACAAAGCTTAATCCACTTTGAAAGGATCATTCCACACACCAGCTTAACTGATTAACATCCGTGAGTAGATGAGCTATGAACTCCCCTCCAAGGAACACTCCTGCAATTTCAGGTTAGAATCTGTGCAGGTGAACTACTTCACGGCTCAGTACTCTAGAAAAAACTACCATTAGGGATTTTCCTCTCCAAAGAGAAATTTCTTCCCCTAAGGAAGAGTCCCTTCTAAATCACAGAAGCTTGGAAGGACAGGAGGACACCAATATTGTACTTTAAGCAGATTCACTATTACAAAGAATCATCACATCAGCTAGAGGGGTTAAAAAAATCTATTTTAACACAATCTACCTGCAATCTGTTTTCAATTACTCCCTTAAGACTCCTTAGATGTACGCACTTCAGATACTTCATAATAACTGCTGTATTTTCCATCCACTGATGATACTAGGTCTTGTACGTAAAACCTCTGCTGACTGCAAAAGAAGTGCCATTTAGCAACATCACTCCTCTTTGCTACAAAGACATCATGAGGCAGTGCTAAGATTCACATTCTCTGCTCCTCCTTCCCCTTTCCAAAGCCATTATTCCCCCAAAGACTTACAAAAGTGCACACAAAAAGGCAAGATAACTGTCTATAAGAACAGGCACATCTCTTGCTAAAGAATATATGACCTTTATATTAAAGCTAAGAGCCCCTCCCTTTTCTTTTTTTTTTTTTTCCCCTTCTCCCCATGAAATATATATTGGCAATTACTGCTTGAAGACACACATACACCCCAGGAAAAAAAAAAAAAAAAAAAAGAGAAATTTGCACCGCTTTCTGCTCTGGTAATTGAAAATAACCATGATGACAGCGCATAAGTAGGGGAGGGAAAAGGAAAAGGAACTATTTCTTTCGCTTCCCTCACTTTCAGACCCAACAGAAAGACCAGAGATTACAGGAAAAAAGAAAATGAGGGTGAGACCACGAAAGGCATGAATGCCAGTAGGCAAATAAAGAACTCACAAGCTGGCTTTCTAATACTTTTTGTCCCTAGTTATACAAAATACAAATGCTGGGTAAAACAAGTCTTTAGCAAAATTATTTTCCGTCTGTTGTATTTATTTTTCTCTGTAATGCTTCCTGGAGAGATTTAACAGGATGATTTTTGACAGGCTACTCTGTGACTCAGCTGGCTGGTTTTCTACCGACTACTGCTTCATGCTTTGATACATATGACGGAGCTCACATCCTGACTCTATGTAAAATTTCGTGGGTATTCAAACATGCTCTCTCCGTGTATATGCACAAATACTTGTTCAGGGTGAAACTGCTGTCTGACTTTCCCCTGGGAGCCTTCCTCTACGATCTACCATTGTGAAACATGTAGGGATTTCACCTTTAAGACTTGCAGCATCCCTCAAGTCAAAATTGGCAGTAGTTATTCAAGGGATTCAGAATTGGAGACAGACACATAACATGTGCTCACAGTGCTAGATTACATAGAGCCATAATAGAAAACCTGTTAAACTAAGCATTTTTTACTCCTCTTAGTCAAGGTTTCAGACTAACATACTGAAAGATAAACCTTCATTTAAAATAAAATAGCTAATTCCTCCCAAATTCTACTTTAGTTTTGCTTTAAATAATGTTGTATACAATGCTAAGAGCTATTAGAATTTACAAAATCAAGTTGAAGTCAAGAACTTATTTTGGGTATCAGGATTTAAAATATATTTAATAAAAACAACTATATTGATGTGTGGACTTCCAAGAACAATTTTCAATGATATTTGATGTTTATCATACAATACTTTAAGTAATGAACTTACCTACAACTAATATATTTTAGCAGTCAGCCTGAAGATAGTCATTTCTTGGATCAGAGACACACCTGGACAGTTTGTTAGCACTCAGCTGGTGTTTATTAAATTGTTAGGAAAATATACGGAAAAAATGTGTGGTTATTCGACAAGTAGAAATGGATAGATACTAGTTGTTTCTCTTTCACTGACTCACACAACCTTTTTGATTTCTGCAACATACATTCTTCATTCATAATGTGATTTACAGTGAAATCATTGTCTTCCTAAGCCTCACATATCATACTTAGATCTCATTTTGGATTCACGTGCTAACGTTTATAACTGAGTTAATGTACAGTTTTTATATGTTGCTGCACAGTCCAGCATAAGAACAGGTTATTATATTCATTTTAAACTAGATGACATAGTGAAAACCCTGTATTCATTGGTAGTGTTCATAAAAGTTACATTTAACACTTTACAAATATACTTGAAAAGTGCCGTATGGTCACGTTGATGATGTCTTCTGGGTTAATAACAAGGAGTCATCCCTGGCCTGTCTGGTCAAGTGGTGCAGCCAGCCTCAAGCCTACATGTTTTCATAATTACTCTTATGCAGGGAGAACAACAAAGATCAACACTTGGAGTAGAGACAAGTAACAATGATCAACACTTGGAGCAGAGCCTGCCATTAGTACATGGCTCACATAACTATGAGGCTTTTATCTCTGGTGCAGTACAGACTTCAACAAATCCATTGATCAGTGGAGATCAAACTCTCAACTGGCAAGTGGATCACCAGTTGGAAAATAGGAAATTCAGTATGCGTATCCCTCTCAGATGCCATCCTTCAAGTCTTAAATCCATGTGGTCTGCAGCAGCCACACCCTCAAGGTTATGCAGGGCTTCAGACAGATTCCCAGTCCAGAGGGCTTGTTAAAGTGTACCATTTAGACACTGCTCAGACAACCCTCAAATACCTTTTAGGAAGCCGTCTGTAGTACAGCCTGTTAATTCTCTCATCCTGCAGATCAGTGTCAGTCACCATAAGAGAATCATGGCCCAGTTTCACTGGTGAAGCTCAAGATGACAACACTACAGAATTCCAAAGCCCAGGGACACCAGAAGGTTCAAATGCCAGTGTACCTTGGCTGTTGCTGCTTACCATTTTTTAGCACTGGACTGAAGCTTGCATTTTGACAGCCAGAGAGTATTTTCTTCCACGTGCTCAATGCCTGTGTGCAGCAGGACAACGGCTGTATTGATGGACCACAGGACAGACGATTCTGAGATCCCAGCTGGCTGGCAGGTGGGGTATTGCAGTCAGGCGCAATGAGTGCCGTGCTGTGTACGACCTGTGTTAGGGTGCTAGCAATTTTCTTTCACATGGGTCTCAACACCGCTCTGTTTGTGTATGCCTGGCCCTGACCAGCACTTACAGCCTTGTGACAGGACACAGGTAAGTCCACCTGCACACTCATATCTCACAGTAGAAGAACAATTTGATGAACAGCATTCTCCTAGCTGTGAGGACTCCTGCACCTTAACCAACTTGCAAACATACGCTTTCTCTTCACCCTTTCCAACCAATACACCTCCATCAACCACTCTCCCCTTTGCTTTGGACATCTGTGAAAAAAAACTAGAAACATCAATCTTCTTTATACATCACAAATGTTTCTCACCTTGAAGGTTCCCAGAACCTTTTATTCTGAATTGCACTTCCAGTTCTCTTTGTAGCAGGTCACAGAGAGCAAATAGTTTAACTGACACTCTGAACCAGAACTCTTGCACTGCTTAACAGACTGGAAATGAATTCACCAACATGCATCAAAGTATAACCACTATGGACCTTCCTGAAACATGACTGTAAAATTTAAAAAATTGTATTACTCAGTGCTGTGAACATAAACTCCTAGTAAGTAGCCAAGTATCTTCATCACAAGACAGAGAAGGACAAAGTCTCCTATGACAGAAATGGGAAACTGTCCCTGATTTCGGGGTTGATGATTGCTGCACTGCATGTGAATACCATAGAACTAAGCCTGGAGCAAGTTCTCTCAACTGCTAAATATCTCCTCCTGAAGTTTTCTTCAAAAGAACTGGAGGAAAAATCCAAGAATATATAAAGTGCAAAGGACTAGGGATCAAAGTGAAGAGCTGAGATGAACGAAGTGTGGCTACATCACACAAATCAACAAATTGTGTGAGCAAATCGTGTGATGCCCCTTCAAAACAAATTTTGTAAAATGTGTTTTTTTTTGGTACAATGTTCTCTAAGTAGCTGAAAATCCCAACCTCTCAGAAATACCTTAGGAAAATACCAAGAAAGTTCTGCATCTAGGATGAAACAATAGGAAATAAAAGCAATAGAGAAATCCGTATTTCTGCCAGATGAAGCAAGACTAAAAAACAAAAACACCCCACAATGATAATTAGTGCTCCTCCAAAGAGGAGTCAGCTAAAGATTGTAGGTACTGCTGTGCCCCCTCTGCAGCAGTTTTGCCAGCTAACACAAAGTAACAAGGGTAATATAGATCCTACTAAGTAGCACCTTACGTGGAGAAGAGGAGCTGAAACAATGTTGTGTTTAACTAGCAAATTCGGTAATATGCTGAAATAACTAAGGGCCTATTACAGCCCTTAGTGGATTTTCCTCTATCAAAGCGCTTCTTGTGTTTGCTAGCAGAAGCAGCAAAGAGCAATACTTGATTCACAAACACCAGATTTGGATTCAAATCAGTCCTTCTTATGTTCATAATTGGGAGGACTTTCCTCCTGACAAACAAAAAAAGGAGTGTAAGTGCACTCTTTCAAAAGATCCACACATTTATGAAGAGCTAATTACATTGTTGATTATTCAAAACAGATTCATTATGCACTCAACATGTGGCACAGAAGTCACTTGATCAGTGGCCTTATTCCCGAATCAAACAAACTCAGTAGTGAAAATCCTTGCAGAAAGCCAAGAGTTATGAACATAATCCTCCAGCATGCCATGTCTCAGCAGGTGAGATGAAAAAGACAAAACAGAATACCTCAAGACTGCAACAACAAAGAGTTTATTAGTCATGAATATATAATTGCTGTACAGAAAACATTTGTATTTAAAGTGTGAAATACTGAACGCCTCACTGTGCTTCCTGGTTGCTGAGCCTGTTAGTGATGATTTAATTGACTGTGTACAGCCGACGAACTTATCAGCACTTAAAAACATTTTTGTAAGCAGGGAAGAAATGATTGTCCTTTCTAAACGATGACATTGTCCAAGGTGAGAAATAAAGGAACACACGAATCATATTTAAAACTTACGCAAGGATTAAAGTTAGTAGGAGGGGAGGAGAGGAGATTAACGTGGTTTCGTGTTTTATTCCACTGAAGAACTGTAGCCTCACTGCTGCACTTTGTACATACACATATTCAGTATAGCAATGATTTCCATTTGTAAATAAAATATTTTAACAGGTACAAGAATCTACCATCAAATCCAGCCTCTTCCAGTTATCTTTGGCGTGGGAGGAAATTGCTCACTTCAACCTTTGAGGCTGACATTTTTCTTAGAAAGAAATGTCATTATATCTGAGCCTGAAGGATGGTATAAATAAACATTCTTTTTTTTTTCTTTTTTTTTTCTTTTTTTAAAATGGTTATTTTTAAACCTTTAAAGAAATGAGACTCAAAAAGCTTCTCTGCCTCCTGAGCTCTCGGTTCTCCATGCTACCAAATTGGCAGCTTTTGCCTTCCAAAACTGTTTAATGAAGTCCACACGGGCTTGAGAAAGTCTCTTTCTTGAGCATTTGCTGAGGCTTGTTTCCATCACAGGAAAGCAAAGGGCTTATTTTCTCCAGTACTACAAGGGAAGAAAAAACAGAACAGAATTTATTCAACCTGCCTTATTCTCAGAGACCAAAAGTTATGTGTAAATTGAACTGGGTTTAAAAACCATTGAACACAACCCTTCAGGAGACCAGACCATTTGGAAACCAACACTGTCTGACACTGGACAAACAGTTTCATCCAATATACACAGTCCTGGTAGTAGATTTTCCATCTGTTTTATTTTCAGCATGCAAGACAGGCTTCTCCAAAATGAGAAAAACAGAAGCCCTGCTATGAGTGAAAGGAATCACAGCAGCACTTGGACCACAGCTTCCGAATATCCTAAAACCTTTTTGTGTTTACAGTTTAAATTGAGTTTGCTCCTTAAAGAGCAACTGCCTATTAGTACAACCTCAGTTACAATACTATATTTTAGTTGGGACACCCCTCATCTCCCAAGTTTTCACTCTTTAAAAGTCATTGATTAACAATGCAAATGACTTAAGCTGTGAATTTACAAAGAAAAAATGTGAAGTTAGTCACTTCAATTTGAGACTGTTTCCCTTCTTGGCAGAAATAAATAATGCTAGAATGAAAATGACTCTCCTGGGAGAAGTGGCTATCCAGTCTTCATTAGTATCAAGTGAAATTACTGTGCACTTTTTCTCATCTTGAGCAGTTGAGCAGTATTATACCACGCCATTAACTTGTTCTAAATGTTAAGTTTATTTACTTTTGAGACAAGTTTGTTGATAACCATTAAGAAGGAAACAAATAAATAGCACATAAAAGGGCCTGTAAAATATCTAGTATGACAATAAATTAGAGATACATTAGAAACTAAAGGCTTCATAACAGAGTTTTGAATTGAACCCAATTTATAATATTGTTATGAAAGAACAGGACCAAGTCGATGCCAAAATATCTAAGAGTGCTTTACTGCAGAGCTCCACTTTCACAGAGAGTGACATGGAATGCTCACACAATGGTCACTACAATAACTAACCTTATTAAAAAGCTTTTTAACTATCGCAGTAGATATCACAGATTCCCTGCAGACCTATACTGAAGGCAGCAGGATAATAAATATCTATTGATAAATTTAAAGAAAAACATGCTTAAGAGCATTTCAAATAAAAAATTGTGTGGCTTTAGGTCCAAATCTGCTATTTAAGCAGGTGTCATTATACCCGCATAGTTTTTTTTTTTTTTTTTTTTTTTGAGACAGTTTTTATTACTATTTAGAGCAAGGCCATTGGTAATTCAGTGCAGCATTATCCAGGAACAAATTGAAAGCTTCAATTGGCCATTGTGTAAGATGACCGCTTTACTACAAATTCAATTATGCATTAATTGTTCATTTGTTCAACGATTTAAAGACTCTGAAGACTTCAGCAGCAAATTCCTCTAACAAAGACAGTCTCAGAAAAAAAGTAATGATTTTGACTAATGAAATACTAAATATCACTACAAAGTGTCCTACCTCACTTGTACTATAAAGATAATAGACTTATTACATTTAATTTTGATGGATTTTTTTAATTTTTTTTTAATACACGAACACATGTCAGAATCTTAATACATGTCAACTGCCAATTCATTTGTGACTTATTTTTGTGTCCTCCTCACGCTGATACTACCCAATGTACTTGCAGGGGGAAGCCTGCAACTGTACCTATTTACAGAATATGAATGAAGGCAGTAATTAGAACTCCAAAACCAGAAGAATCCTACAGCGCTTGAGGTTAAAAATGCTTTAAGCATTTAAAATAACACACTTTTGTTCACATTTTAATGTGCAATTTCATGTGATCCCAGGAGAGAAAAAGGATAGCTAAAAGGACACAGGTGTCAAACTCTACAGCGCCACATAGAGTTCGCAACCTCATGAAAAACAGCTTGTTACTTTAAACACCCTTCCTTGGATCTAAAATCCTTGGGTTCAAATTCTTAGTTACTTTACCTATTCTGAACAAATCTGTCTTGCAATTTTAAAAGCAATTTTAAGTGTTGAAGAAAGGTCAAGCAAGTATACATCTGAGTGGAGAAAGGAAAGGTCACCTAAATCAAATCCATAAACTTTGACTTATTAATACAGCTTCACAAATGCATTAACAATTATCTGGGACAGACTGGCAGTCACCTAAAACCAATGAAGTAAAAAAGATGTCTTAAAAAAAGTGACTGTCAGTATGTCATTAAAAGAAAGGTGTAGGCGCATATTGGAGTCACTTAATTTTAATCTTGAATCTTTGTAATGGCCTTGTTTATTTTTAAAAACCTGAGGTAGATGCTAGACTTTTTCACTTTGTCTTATGAAATTACCATCCTACATCCTATGACCGAAGTAATCCATAAGGAGTAACAATTTTTGCAATACTTTCATGTAATTACTCTTTTTTCTCCCACACTGTGCAAAAGATCACCCTTGTTAAATACACATGCAGAAAGATGTTTTTACTTTTTACCCTGCATTGTAATGAAGTTCTTCAAAATAAAAAATCGATTTGCAGGAAACAATAGATTAGTTGGAAGACCTTCAGCAAAACAGATAGCCCAAAACAAATAGCCATAGAAACTGAGAAGTATTTTTATGAGATTTTGATCAGTTTTGAATGAAATTTTTCAATTTTATTTCTTGTTATGTTATTTTATGTTATCGTTAATACCTAAGGCAAATAGCATAATACCTTAAATCCCTGATAAATACAAACTAGCCAGAGAGCTTTAAGGAAGAAGCATTATAAATTCAAAAACGAAATTTGAATAACAACTTTCAATGTAAGATTTTGTCCCTCCTCTCATGGAACCCCACCCTTCCAATTTGCAGTTCTTACCCCTGGTAAAATGACCAGTTACATTCCACTTGGCATGTTTGCCAAGAAGTTTAAAATAATTTTCTAGTACCACTGCAAGCTTGCTCTCCAGTCCTGGCAGCAAGAACACTTAACTTGTATGAACTACAACATCATTAACAATGAGCTCAAGTCTTGAACTTACTACTCTGGACCTCTCACCTTACTCAGTTTTCAGTAAGACAACCACTTGAGAAGCTCTCTCACCTGTGCAAACTTATGTATCTGTTCCACCACAGCTGCAAAGAGGGCATGGACACTTTCATCAATTAGACTCTGCATATAATGGACTGCTTCTTCGTCAGACAGGTCCAAACGGAACTTGTCCTGCACCTGGAATGGGGTGGGGAGACAGAAAAGATGATGAATATGATTTCAATAGTTATAACATACACTATTGTATCAGACCTACCCTGTAGCAGACATGATTTAAGCTGTCAAAGTTCAGTAAAGAATCCTTATTTTACTTCTGAATTACAGCAGATTACTGGAAATTAACAACTTTTATTTAAAATGTCTGATTTTTAACTGTTTCATAAAAATGAGTATTTAAATAAGCTAGAAACCCCTCCCAACCCTCCTCCATGAACAGTCAACTGGAGACACTGCTACGCCCTACACTGATTTTTCTTTGACAATACATTTCAACTATTATAATTATTACACCTACAAAACATCTTGCTTGGTACTTGCAATTTCTCTAAGAATTAAAGCAGTGTAATTAAGAATAGAGCACCAAGATCTATATTCCCCTATTACAGTCTTGGTAATGCCCTCACCCACGAATATTTACAAAGGTACAATGGATGCCTGTTTGTGAATTCCAACTGATTCCATGGCAATTGTTCAGGACTGCTGCAGATGGCAACATCTCATAAGCACCGTTACTACAAACATTTCTTTTAATATTCAGAACCTCTGTACATAGAACTGGCAAGAGCTTAAACAGTTTCAGAAAAAGAAACAACATTTTGCTTTTTAAGAGCCATGTAAGTTTTGCAGACGTGCCTTTTCCCTCAGAACATGAGAGGTAGATTCATAAGTAAGCATTTTGGATGAGTTCATGTAATTTGATGCATAGATTCAGTAAAGTGATAAAAATATCAAGGCATCATTTTCTCAGTTTTATGAAGTGATGTCTGTAAAGCAAGGTTTGCGAACAGGAATGGTGAGTGTTCAGATTTTTTCCAGGAAAAACAAATTTCTTGCATAACAATGCTAGCTATGGGAGCTCAATTTGGAAAGCCATTTGTGCTGTTTAAGAACTCCTAGCAAGTCCATGATCTCCCTGAATAAAATTAAGGACACTAAGATCCCAGCATTCCCTTTGCAAAGTGGCACCGGTCACAATATAAAAATCGCTCAGCAAATTCCCGTTACTTGCAGAAAATAGTTGCAGCCATCTAATCACTTCCTTTATGTTCATAATGGTAAATTTCAAAGGATGTGAGCTCTTGTAGAGACCGTCATATCCATCTACTCAATCTCTTGCATAATGAGCTAGGTAAAATAGTACAGACTTGATGCAAAAATTGTTTGATAATTTCCAGTTTATCTGTGACAATCTCTTTTACAGAGTCTCTACAGTGAGAGAGAATGCATCACATCCTAGGTAAGTTGTTTCAATGATTAATTGCCTTGTTTAAAAATTGTGGCTTATTTCCTATCTAAAGTTGTCCAATTTGCATCTCAAACAGTTGAGTTCATTAATTTTTTTTACATTAAAGAACTGTCCATCACAGGTATCTTTCACATAGGCAAATATCAAATGATTTAAGTTGCTTCTTAACCTTATCCTGGCTAAGACTGAAGAAACAGACTATGAGACAGAATGAAGCCTCTCCTGAATATTTTCCATTCATTTACCTTTACGCATTGAAAAAAAATACCAAATTATTTCAGCAACGTTCTTAATAAAGACATTAGTGAGATAGTATCACCTTCTCTTCCCCTTTTGCGTTCTTTTACACATCAAGGATACCACATAGAAAACCACCCTCTTTATGATAAGAAAATTCTCTGAGATATCAGTTAATTATTACTCTGCATCTTTTCCAAAGGCAAGGTATTTCAGAGGAGCGCCCTTCAGTGCTACCATAAAAGCCTAAGTTAGCCTGCCAGGTACAGAAAGCGCCACTTCATTCAAAATACAGTTGTAACTCTAAACTTACTTCAAACATACTGCCACAAATTGAGTTCTTCTGCAACTTCAAAAAGTTTCATCAGTATGAAAGGCTAGATTAAGCTGAAAAACGTTCAAACTCCCAAGGAAGCAGATCACAGGGAGGGAATTAAAAGGTATTTCAGGCTAATTTTATACAACTTTCATTTTCATAACAAAATAAGAAAAAGTTTGTTATCTCCCATATATGTTAGAAGTTTGACAGTCAATAAAACATGCAGAAGAATCCAACTGAACTTGGACTACTCACATGCCTGCAATTATACACAAGCTTAAATACCTCCCCAAATGAGACCACAGACTTCTATCAGATCTTTTTTCATGCTTGTAGAAGAAGTGATGCAATGAGACTTTGCCAAAATTTCTAACTGCAGTTTCAAAAAAAAACCAAAAAAACAAAAACAAAAAACCAAATCACTAATACTCTTAAAACTCTAGTAATGGAGCACTTCAGCTGTTTTCTAATCCGTTCACAGAACAACTCAGTCCTGCAGTTACTGATGTTAAAATGCTGCTTTACTCTATGGGATTAAGAATTAAACTACTTCCCACCTTCCTCAGGAACAGACTGGCACACTGATATATGTGGAAAGAAATTTAGCCACTGCTAGACCCTAAAATCAGTTTGCAATTAACAGCAGGATCAAATGCTGCTGAGCACTAGATCTTTGCCTGGAAGTTTTTCAGCACTGCAATTAAAAATGACTGCTGCAACCTAGCTGAGAAGAAACGTGGCAAGATGACAAATTACCTCTTGTGCTGTAACAGCAGCAACAAGATTAATATATACTGACTTATGGTTCTTGTAACAAAACTAACAGTAATTGTTATCTGAAATCTCTCAGCTCCAAACTAAACCATATATTGTGAAAGATGGGGGTTTCTCACAGAGGAGGTGCAATTAGCAAGAGATTTCTGCATGGTGGTAGAAGGGAATTTGGGGGACAAGTTCTGATGAGTTATACAATTACCTCATTTTACACATTTAAGAACAAAATTTCTCATTCTACACATTTAAGAAAAATGGTCACCATGAATGCATCAAAAACATCCCACCTGAATTATTTACCTGGAGTTCTCGTTTTGGCATTTGAATTAAATGAGTCTTGTTAGCTTGCTATTAGCATTGGCCGAAGAGGAAAGAAACATACTTGATGAATCTAGTTAAGCTTTTGTTTTGTTTCCAGAAAGGAAAGTTTAAAACCCCATACTGTATGCACACAATAACCTTAAACACATTCCTTTATGTCTCAACAGTAACCTTGAACATTTAAGGGTGAAAAGGCTGTATAAAGAATGACAGAACCCATGAAAATACTGACATTCAGCCTAAAGGTTTCAGATTGCTCACTTTCTATCCACCTGCACAGTGGATAATTTAGTCCTAAATACAGGGTAAAAGAAAATAAATGCATAGTATATGAATTTACGTGACTAGGAATTTTATTGTAGCTCAGTTAAATTGGAAGTGTCCTGTAAGAAAGCTACTTAGAGACATCATGATAGAGCTTGGTTTTCAAAGCAAAAGAAAATAAAAATCAGTAGGGGAAGAGGTACACATGAAGCATGAAGAAGAAAACATGGTGTGTGTGTGACTGGGTGCAAGAGAGCAAAGCAGTAAGTATTTAAGTATTAATTACCTTTGTCTGAATTGATGAAGGGTATATAAAACCTGATAATCACTTGCTGCAGTGTCATATAGAAGAGGAAGGAAACTTTGCAAAGTAACAAGTGAAAAAAAGAAAAAAGTTCTATGGTATAACCATGAATAAATACCACTTTGCACCATGATTGTCCCACGTAAAATCACAAGCTTATCAGCTATAAGTTTGCTGGTGAAGCAAACTCAAGTGAAAAGCAGTACAAGAGGAGGAACTGGATACGTAACAGCTTCTGCACCTTCCCCAAATTAGAGGTCAACCACAGGTTGCAAACAATACAGTAACAGAAAGAGGGTGTTTGGTTGGTTGGGTTTGGTAAATGATACTGAAACATCAAAGGTCTTCCCACAGCCAGTAACTGTCACTCTCTGCAAAGAATTTCTCAGTATCTGCAGAGACTGAAGATTAAAGCATTAAATGAAAGTTCCTTTTCTGTGCAAAGATAAACTCACACAGCACTTTTACTACTGTCTAAAACTGTATTCACATATTTTAATCAGGTCACAAATTGCAGCTATATTATTATGCTTTTGTATTATGCTTTCTAGAATAGTTTAAACAAATGGAAAGGTGTTAACATTTATTGCACATGGGTGGTAACCAAACAGTCATCAGTTCTGACTACCCTTTTGCTGCAGAAATACCTGTGCTTCATTAGAAATGGAATCAAAATTAGAATTAATGCTCCCCCACCCTCCCAAAAAAGAAAATCAAGTAGTCACTTTACCCACGCATAGCAGAAAACCCAGGATCTTATAATGACGCAGCCTGACCAAAGCAAACAAACTAGAATCCCACCTGCTAACTTCTGGAGTAATTAAAAGGAGTCCCACAGCACAAGCATTGTTACTGGGAAGTAGAACATCATGAGAGATCAGACTACAGCAGAAATTAAACTATTTCATGCAAAATACCGATTATTCCCACCACATAATCCTGCACACCCAAACACCCGTTTCAAATATATGAAATTTCAAAGAAAATTAAACATTAGGTATATTTACATTTCATGTGACAACTCACTAGAAGGGAAGTTGCAAAGGTAACTGATATGGAAAGAAGATAACATCAACCAGAATAACAGACAGTTATCTGCTGGTAAATTCATACTTCATTTTTGCTTGAAGTGTCTTCACAGAAAACTAAAAAGACTGATTTTCAAAACTGTATCAATGTGTTATATGAAGTTCATTTCAGAGAAAACTCCACATCATGTCCACAGATCTCTGTACATTATGAACATCTGGATGGCAGCATAGAGGAGACTATACTCAAAAGCCTAACCACCATATTAAAAGTCGTAGCAGAAGTGTTTAAGATAAGGAACAGGCCTCTGTTTTCTTCCAGCAAGTAGATCTCCAGGTTTGTCCTTCTCCCTTTTGCTATTTTGCATTTTTGGATGTGTGACAGGCCTGAGATTTAGAGATCATACACAAACTCAGTTCAGAAGTACTGCCGGTGTAGTTAACCAATCTATGTTTCACGAACATTTGCAGCTATGATTGACATAATTACTGAGGAAAGTAGCAACATATTTTGAGCTAACATCACACGGACATATGAAAACCCTTTCTCCACCCTATTTTTCTCAGACTAATTGCAAGTCAGCCATTCCAAGACTGCTGGTTGCTCTAGTCTTATTCTTCCAGCACCATTAAGCAGCACTGCTGGTGTTTACTGCGACAACTAGCTAAGTAGCTAGTTATTGTGTAGTTTTATCACTCTAATATGGGATTGCTCTTTGCAAAGTCAGCTACTCAGATTGAATAGAAACTTCAGTGTTCTTTTTGATTGGGTCATAATATGCACCAACTACTATTAAAGCTCATATAAAATAGTTGATAGCCAAAAAGTAATGTTTAGTGAGGTTTTAATGATTTTTACTGTTTTGCCGTAAGATTGCTCCAAGAGTTAGCATTCAATGTACATGTAGCAGAAATGAGCACTAAATTCTTGGCTTAACCCTTATCACGTTTCACCTATTTCAGCAAAGGGCTTTCCTGCCTTCCTTGCTGCTTGATTGCAACACAGTCCAAACAACTCACTGTACAAACTCTTCAGATGCTCTATTTGAATGAATAATTTTATTTGAAGGACTATTCCGACAATAGCTTTTGTTTTCCAGGCTTTGATTTGAACAAAAAGCACTTTCTAAACAAGCCTCTGCAGACTTCTATTTAAAAGAAACAAAACAAAACAAAAAACAGAAGCTAATAAAGACATTAGTGAGGATCTGTTAATTGAACTTCCAGAAGAATATGGGTTTTAGCTGATGCAATATGCAAAGATCACACTGTTCCTGTTCAGAATTTCATCATATTGGCCAAATAATTATGATCAAATGAGCAGCATGATATATGATATATGAGCAGCACCGGGAACCAGGGGTGTTGTTCTTGCTCTCACTTCACTCTGTGAGGTTTATTCCAGCCTTTCTGGACTTCAAAATTAATATACATGAAGAATCAACAGCCTAGAAAGAGAAAAGCTGGGTGTGCAGCTGCAGCATCATTACCCAAATGGATAGAAAGATGAACGTCTGCCTAGGCAAAATGAGCTCAATGTCAATGTGACACTATTACAAAGAATAAACTTCCCCAGAAGAGGAAGTAAATATAAATACTGGAACAGACAGACTGACCAAGCAAAACTGAGTTTATTCCTCCTACAGAGAAATAATACTCCTCTTGACATTAATAAACCTCAGAAATGTTTCCTAGCTCCACCTTTCAAAAAACACTAGTATTTTCAGTTAGGTAAAAAGGGACAGATATCCACTGCTGTCTAAAAAGGAAGATCAGACAACAAATGAGAAACCTTTTCCTTTTCACTGACTTGTGGACTTAACTCTCAATTATCCACTGACTGACTTCAGGGAGGAGGGAGAAAGAAGACAGGGAGTTTTACTGCAACCTCACAAATTAACTCAGCATTAGAAACAAGCTGGCTCAAACTTTCTCTGCACCTCAAGTCACATTGTTTCTCTGTTTCAGCTTTTCTGCCTGTAAACAAGAATTACTTCACTTTGATGTGTTTAATGCAAAAGAAATAAAGCATGACTGTTTTCTCTTCTTCCCAGTTTCCAACATTTCTACCACTT